>NC_136268.1:144352790-144552790 GCF_964187855.1 Myxine glutinosa | reverse complement strand
AACTCAAAATAACCAACATGCGAAAACAAAAATGCAGCGCTATACGACAGAGATACTGTACTTGCACGGCAAGATAACCACGTGACCGGGTGGCGAAAGCTCGTAACTCAGATCTCGGCTCGCATCTCAAAGCAATAAACCGCCCGAGCGACGGCTCGTATCTCGAAAAACTCGTAAGTTGGGGCACTCGTAAGTCAAGGTTCCACTGTATATATATATATATATATATATATATATATATATATATATATATATATATATATATATATATATATATATATATATATATATATATATATATATATGTATATATATATATATATGTATATATACTACCAGTCAAAAGTTTTAGAACACAATTTTCGCAGTTTTTATTGAAATTTACGCAGTTTAATGTCTCAATGTAATCTGAAATTAAGCACAGAACAAATAAACAATTGGAGATAAAAACGAAATCATATAATTATTTTGTTTAACAAAATTTAATTTAAATTTTTGACTCAGCAAAGTCCTTTTCCAGTCCAGTCCGGTAAAGAACCTTTTGCAGATATAACCGCTTAACACACTCGTGGCATTCTTTCTACAATGGAAATCAAATATTGTTTGGGAAGTTCTTCCCAACACTGTTGCAAAAGTTCCCACAAATATGTTGCACTTGTAGGTTGCTTTGCTTTCACTGTTATGTCCAGTTCATCCCAAACCAGCTCTGCCACTGAACCAAGCAGTATAGGAACAGGCTGTTATTACTATTACACCCTCTGAAGCATTATTTGGACAATATTGCACTGCAGCAAGCTGTTGACTCTCAGAAACTTGTCTTCTGATTCTGTTGTGGCTTTGGGTCTGCCAGACCTCTTCCTGTCAGAGTTTCCTCCAGTTTCCAAGTGCCTTTTAATGGTGTAGGAAACTGTACTCACTGACACCTCAGCTTTCTTTGCAATTTCTCCAAAGGAAAGACCTGCACTTTTAACAGTTATAATGGTCTGTCTGTCTTCCTTTGTTAATTGCATTTTTCTCGCCATTATGACAGCAATATACTACTTCCTGCAGTGCAATATTGTCCAAATAATGCTTCAGAGGGTGTAATAACAGTCTGTTCCAATACTGCTTTTATACAGACAGGGGGTTTGTAATTAAGTAATCAGCAGAGGTTGGGACACCTGTAGGAATTGTTTGCATCAACTTTTAAGGCTTAATTTACTTACATTGCTGCAGAACAGCTGTAAGTTGTTAACCCATTACTTGTTCCCTGAAGAAGACTTTTTTTTTACAATATAACTGTGCAATGTACATTATTTTCCCGTTTTTGCTAACCTAAACTTTTTTTTTAACGTCGAGCAGTTTACTGCTTACCATTTCAGGTTATTCACTGGACTTGAATTGCTTAAATTTCAATAAAAACTGGAAAAATTGAGGTGTTCCAAAACTTTTGACCGGTAGTGTATATATATATATATATATATATATATATATATATATATATATATATATATATATATATATATATATATATATATATATATATATATATATATATACATATATATACATATATATATATATATATATATACACACTTTATACTCCTTTAAAATATATATTTTTTTATTCTAATATGGTTGCTCAATGGCCGAATGGATAAAGCATCAGACTCCCAAGCTGGGGTTTGTGGGTTTGAATCCTGTTTGGGTTGAATTTTTTTTCCCTTACTTTTTCAAGTCTTTTATATCGCCTTGAATAAAGTCTTGTACGATGAGCAAATGCATTTTGTTCGTATTTAAAATGTATCTTGTGAAAAATGCCAGGGGCATAGAAAAGGCCCCTTTATATAAGGGTATGTGCCATGTGGCAAAGTATAGAAAAGAAGGGGCATTCCATAGCTTGTAGAAAATGCTAAACAATACAAAATAAGGGGCATTCAAAAAATCTCATTTGCATGCTGGACTACCCTTGTGTTCTGAGGAGGAACCAAGTAATGCTCGAGAAAATTTCATGTAAAGGGGTGCCAATTTGATTCATGCAGCTGCATGAAGAAGTGAATGTATTTTGTTTGCCAGATGTAGGGCACCCCTTGTTCAAGTGGAATTTTACATCAAATTATTCATTATGTGGGTAATTAGACAATGTATTTGATCGTGTTAAGCTGTTTGTTTCTGTTCCAAAGTTAGAGCCATTGTCGACGTGGTGTGTGTTTTCTTACAGGAACTTAATGGGCGCGCACAGGGTGAGGTGTCAATTCGGGAGGCCCTAAGAGAGCTTGAGATCTGGGGGGCATCCATCGTCTTCTCAATGTCTGGTCATCAAGATTCACAAGGCCAGCAGCTCTCTCTGATCAGAGATTGGCAGAACCTACTTGGTCAGCTTGGAGACCAGCAAAGCCTTCTGCAGAGTTTACAAGACTCACCATACTTCAGGTTCTGTGGCTCCATGTGTTTTGTTTATTAGTAACCATCAGTAGTGCATTTATATGAATTTGTCTAATTTTGTTTGCATCTGCATCTTAAACTGTTTAACCAACTTGGTAACATCTATCAATCATCTGTTTGTTGCAGTGGGTTTGCAGACAAGTCATCCCTGTGGGAGAACCGACTAGCTGAGCTTGATATCTGCCTTCACAGTTTGAATGACGTCCAGCGGCGCTGGCTCTACCTTGAGCCAATTTTCTGCCGTGGTGCACTGTCACGGGAACAGGGTCGCTTTCAGCGTGTAGACAATGGATTTCGGTACTGAGGCTACAACAGTAAATAATAATGTATTATTATAAGGGAGCAAACGTATATGGTTTTGTACAGTATGTATATTTGTATTACCAAAACGTCTTCTGCAAATTTTCTTCAACAAATTCCGGTGTGTGTGTGTGTGTGTGTGTGTGTGTGTGTGTGTGTGTGTGTGTGTGTGTGTGTGTGTGTGTGTGTGTGTGTGTGTGTGTGTGTGTGTGTGTGTGTGTGTGTGTGTGTGTGTGTGTGTGTGTGTGTGTGTGTGTGTGTGTGTGTGTGTGTTGTTACTGAAGAACAGGCTTGTTTTAGCTGAGAATAATGACTGTACCTCAGTTGCTGTGTTGTCATGATTTACACCAATCATTATACTGAAGGAGCTGGGGCTCCCACGTCGATCAGAAGAATGGACGCGACAAAAAGCTGGAATTCATCCGAGTTGCTTTAATCAAACCAAACACTCAGGCACTCTGAAAAGCCCGTTTATCGGGCAGCAATATATATACATATTATCCCGGAGCGTTTGCCCAGGAAAGGCGAGAGGGGGCGTGGCCCAGCGTCCTGGCTGCGGCCTGGCAAGTTGAGGGCGAGCCTGCCCGGGCATGCCCGGGCATCCCGACCGAGGCCTGGCAAGTTGAGCGCGGGCCTGCCCGGGCGTCCTGGCCGAGCCCGGCATGGTGATCGCTCCGCGTCCTTGATAGGTGCAAGGCGATTGTGAAAACCCAGCGGTAGCCGCTACACACGTCCCCCCAGAATCGACTTGCACCGGCAGGGTCAATTTGAGGGGGGTCCTGATGACCCGGCCGAAGCGACCCCTGGCGGGTCGTGGGAGGGGGTCCGGTGTGGTGGTGGGCGGTCGAGTGGGGGGCACCGTGGACGGGGGGCGGCCTCGCCGCGGCGGAAGGGCCACCCGTGGTGGGTGGTCGACGTCCACGTGCGCCGGCTTGAGGCGGTCCACCGCAATCCGGTCCGACCTGCCGCCGATGTCGATGACGAACGACTTGTCGTCCCGTCGCAGCACCCGGAAGGGCCCGTCGTACGGCGGCCGGAGTGGCCCCCGATGTGCGTCGTGACGCACAAAAACATACTCCGCTGTGCGAAGTGCTGGGGGGGACGTAGGACTGGGGGTCACCGTGGTGGGATGTTGGCACGGGGGCAAACCGTCGGGCGGCCTCCTGGAGGTCCGAGCGCTGGTGAGCTGCGGACCAGGGACTGGTAGCGTCGGGCACGAATTCGCCCGGGACGCGTAGCGCCTGGCCATAGACAAGCTCGGCGGTGGATGCCTGGAGGTCCTCCTTGGGGGCCGTGCGGAGGCCTAAAAGGACCCACGGCAGCCGGTCGGCCCAACCGCCGTCTTGAAGGCCGGCCATGAGCGCGGCCTTCATGGAGCGGTGGAATCGCTCGCACAACCCGTTTGCTTGGGGGTGGTAGGCCGTAGTACGGTGGAGCTTGACCCCCAGGTTGCGGGCGACCGCGCCCCACAGCTCGGAGGTGAACTGTGGTCCGCGGTCTGACGAGATGTCCGCCGGTGCGCCGAAGCGGGCGACCCAGGTGGCGATGAAAGCCTGCGCCACGTCGGCGGTGGTGGTGGAGACAAGGGGAACGGCCTCCGGCCACCTGGTGGTTACTGTCCACCATGGTGAGCAGGTGTGTGAACCCCCGTGATGGGGGGAGGGGGCCCACCAGATCCACGTTGACGTGGTCGAAACGTCGTTCGGGCACGGTGAAAGGTGCCAGCGGGGCCTGGGTGTGTCGGTGGACCTTGGCCCGTTGGCAGGCCTTGCAGGTGCTGGTCCAATCGCGGACGTCCCGACGAAGGCCGTGCCAGACGAATCGCGCCGACACCAGCTTCTGGGAAGCTTTCCGGCCCGGGTGGGAAAGGACGTGGAGGGAGGCGAAGATGCGGCGTTGCCAGGTGACGGGCACGATGGGGCGAGGCTGGCCTTGGGAGATGTCGCAGAGCAGGACAGTGTCCGCGAAGGGGATGTCGGCCAGGCGGAGGCCCGTGTCCGCCGCCCGGAGGGCTTGCACCGTGGTGTCGGTGGTTTGGTCCGCTGCCATAAGCGCAAAGTCCACGCCCAGGTGGACCGCGTTCGCGCTGGCCCGGGAAAGACAGTCGGCCACGGCGTTGTTTTTGCCGGCGACGTGCCGGATGTCCGTGGTAAACTCCGACACGGCGGAGAGGTGGCGCTGTTGGCGGGCCGACCACGGCTCCGTGACCTTGGCCATGGCGTAAACCAACGGCTTGTGGTCGACGAACGCCGTGAAAGGTCGGCCCTCCAGGAGGTGGCGGAAATGGCGGACGGCCAGGTGTAGACCGAGGAGCTCCCGGTCAAACGTGCTGTATTTGAGCTCGTTCGGCCGGAGCTGCCGGCTGAAAAAAGCGAGTGGCTGCCAAACCCCGTTCACCCATTGCTCATGTACGGCGCCCACCGCGTAGTCGGAGGCATCCGTGGTGAGGGCGATGGGAGCGTTGAGCACCGGGTGAGCGAGCAGTGTTGCGTCGGCAAGCGCCCGCTTTGAGCTTTGGAAGGCCGCACCCATTGCTGCGGACCAGGCGATGTCGTGCTTGGCCGGCTTGCCCCGGAGGGCTTCGTAGAGGGGCCGCATGAGTTGAGCAGCGCGGGGCACGAAGCGGTGATAAAAATTCACCATTCCCAGGAATTCCTGCAGGGCCTTTATGGTGCGGGGACGCGGGAACGTGGTGATGGCCTCGACCTTGGTTGGCAGCGGCACGGCCCCGTTCTTGGTGATGTGGTGGCCCAAAAAATCAACGGCCGTCGTGTCGAAGTGGCATTTGGCCGGGTTGACGATGAGGCCGTGCTCGCTGAGGCGCCCGAACAGTGTTCGGAGGTGGAGGAGGTGCTCGGCCCGGGACGTGCTGGCGACGAGGATGTCGTCCAGGTAAACGAAAAGGAACGGCAGGTCACGCAGCATGCCGTCCATCAAGCGCTGGAACGCCTGAGCCGCGTTCTTGAGACCAAACGGCATCCGCAAGAATTCGAATAAGCCGACCGGCGTGATGACTGCCGTTTTAGGGACGTCGGCCGCCCCTGACAGGTACCTGGTGATATCCCCGTATGAGATCAATTTTCGAAAAAATGACCCGTCCCGCCAGACGGGCGGAGAAGTCTTGGATATGCGGGATCGGGTACCTGTCGGGGGTGGTAGCGTCACTGAGACGGCGGTAGTCGCCACACGGGCGCCATCCACCCCCTGGCTTTGGCACGATGTGCAGTGGCGAGGCCCACGCGCTATCGGAGTGCCGCACGATGCCGAGGTGCTCCAACGCGTCAAATTTGGCCTTCGCCACGGCGAGCTTGGCTGGGTCGAGGCGGCGGGCCCTGGCGTAGACCGGCGGGCCCGTGTTTGGTATGTGGTGCTCGATCCCATGCCGTACTGCGACGGCCGAAAACGTCGGCCGCGTGGGGGCCGGGAACTCCGTGAGCAGGCGAGCAAACTCGTTCGCCGCCGGGACGGCGCATGCCAGCTCGGTCGGCGCGGAGCTGCTCAATGTGCATACCAGGGAGCTGAAGGTTTCGGCGTTGATTAAACGACGCCGTTGGACGTCCACCAGCAGTCCGTGTGCGCAGAGGAAGTCGGCGCCTAGCAGAGCCATGGGCACGTTTGCGGTTACAAACGTCCAAGCAAAGCGTTGGCCGCCGAAGCAGAGGGTGACGTTGCGCGGGCCGAAGGTGCGGATGGTCGATCCGTTGGCCGCAACCAAGGAGGGGCCGCAAACCGCGGATTGCCTGTCCTGGTCAGAGGCGGGTATGACGCTCAGTTGGGCGCCGGTGTCGCACAGGAAGCGCCGTCCGGACGCTTTATCCATGATGAACAGTAAGTTGCCCGTGTGGCCGGCGCTCATGGCTGGTAATGAACGCCGGCCCGGCCGTTTCCCGGCCTGCCGAAGGTGCACGGGGGTCGGCATGTCCGGGCCTTCTGTCCGAACCTGGCATGATAGTAACACCACGCTTGGTCAGGTGGAGGCCCCGGTCGTCGTGCTGGAGGTGGTCGGCTCGGTGTAGCGGCCGCCAATTGCGTCGGCAGTTCGGTCGTCGACCATGCCGGGTGCTCGGGCGCCATGGGTGTTGCGTCGGACGGCGGTGGGTCCCATGTCGCCGCTGCGATGCGCTGTCCTGCGGCGGAGATCTTGTCGGCTTCTCTGGCAAGGGCCCGGGGATCTGTGATCGTCGTGCTTGCCAGGGCGAGGCGTACCGGGTTAGGCAGCTGACGGAGGAACAGCTCCCGGAACAGGAATGCCGGAGAGTGCTCGCCGAGCAGTGAAAGCATGTAGTCCATTCGCTCGGAAGGGCGCGTGTCGCTGAGCTCGGGCAGGTCGAGCAGGCGCCGTGCGCGTTCCGCCGATGGGAGGGCGAAAGCGTCGAGGAGAAGCTTCTTAATCGCGCCGTATTTGTCAGCGGCTGGCGGGCTCTCGAGGAGGCTCAGGGCGCGGGCCGCGGTGGCCGAACCGAGCGCTGCTACCACATGGTGGAAGCGGGTGTCGTCGGCCGTGATGCCTCGCAGGGCGAACAGGGAATCCGCCTGTGCGAACCAAACCGCCGCGTGAGCCTCCCAGAAAGTAGGCAGTTTAAGGGCGACTGCCGTGTCCATGTCGGTAGGTCACCAATGAAGGAGCTGGGGCTCCCACGTCGATCGGAAGAATGGACGCGACAAAAAGCTGGAATTCATCCGAGTTGCTTTAATCAAACCAAACACTCAGGCACTCTGAAAAGCCCGTTTATCGGGCAGCAATATATATACATATTATCCCGGAGCGTTTGCCCAGGAAAGGCGAGAGGGGGCGTGGCCCAGCGTCCTGGCTGCGGCCTGGCAAGTTGAGGGCGAGCCTGCCCGGGCATGCCCGGGCGTCCCGACCGAGGCCTGGCAAGTTGAGCGCGGGCCTGCCCGGGCGTCCTGGCCAAGCCCGGCATGGTGATCGCTCCGCGTCCTTGATAGGTGCAAGGCGATTGTGAAAACCCAGCGGTAGCCGCTACAATACAAACAATAATTTTGCACCAATTTATTTGTAGTGTTTGTGATATTACATTTTTATAAGCAATTTAGGTTGAAGATTTAGGTTGAAAAAAATATACAAAAAAAAAAGAACCCCTCAGCACGTACATACGCATGGTAGGGGTAGGTGCAGCCTGGAGGTTTGGGACAATTACACCTCACCACCACGTATTTAAAAACACCTCACCACCACGTAATGAAAAACACACCACCACGTAATGAAAAACATCTCACCACCACGAAATTGAAAACACCTCACCACCACGTAATTCAAAACACTTCACCACCACGTAATTCAAAACACCTCACCACCACGTA
Organism: Myxine glutinosa; assembly: GCF_964187855.1. Classification (NCBI taxonomy): domain Eukaryota; kingdom Metazoa; phylum Chordata; class Myxini; order Myxiniformes; family Myxinidae; genus Myxine; species Myxine glutinosa. The sequence goes on along the minus strand of NC_136268.1, from coordinate 144,544,742 downwards.
ATTCAAAACACGTCACAGCCACGTTATTAACAACACTTCACAACCACGGAAACGAAAGTTTGAGGGAGTAGTTCAGTGACAACACAGACAATGCCCACATATGCAGATAGTGTATATAAGCCCAAAGGCTTCAAAGTGACCAAGAGGATGAAAGAGCGATGTGTTTCCCTGATGAGCCCCAACAAAGGATGAAACCGTTCTGTAGCTTCACTTTTCATCTGCTTGGTGGCAGCTTCTGATTGTGACATTTTTAAACACTACTAGAGGCCCTTCTTGGTGTGCATTTATGAAGTCGCCATGGTGGTATCATCACGGCTTACGTCCAAGTTCGGAGCATTTCGATAATCATAAATATATAAATCTATATATGCAAGTATATATATATATATATATATATATATATATATATATATATATATATATATATATATATATATATATATATATATATATATATATATTGTTGCGGATCTCAAAACGTCGGCCTTCCCCTTACCAAGGGGGGATGAATCCCCTTGTCTTTTATCTAGCCGACGCGATCTGGGGCTATCACGTTCCTTCCGGTCAGGGCTGAATAGGGTGGTAGGTCAAAGTAGTCCTATTACCTAATTACCAGCGCCTCCCAGGAAGCAAGGAAAGAACTCCACCCGAACCACGGTTTTAGTGGACATGCCGAGCGATAGCGAGCCGCGATTCGGGCCGTTAACAGGAACTAACCCGATTGGAGCGGTTCCTAATCGTGCCACGTTTACCCAATGGAGAAATCACTAAAACGGTCGAATCAAGAGGAAAAGGAAGAACAGATTGGTTTATTAATTATTTACACAGGAAGAAGGAGAAGTACAGAATACACAGGGCAGCCTTAATAACAGTCTTATACGTATTCCCAGACAAACGGGCCCACACACACACACACACACACACACACACACACACACACACACACACACACACACACACACACACACACACACTCACACGGGGATGTAGATGGTCGGGGTTGAAGGTCCAGGGATGATGTCCACAGCTCGCTCTGGTCCCCGACTCATACCACGAAGGAGATGGTAGACGGCAGGCAAGCTCTCCGCGTGTCGTTGGCGCAGATCGGACAATTATCGGGGGGGTGGGGGGGGATCGGTAGGCTGCGCTAGCGGTTACATCGCGGCTCACGGCCGCATACGTAATAGAAATACTAGTGCTTTCTATGTGCTTCCAGCAAGCCCAAAGCCGAATCCCCAACGAGTTCTTGCAATCACTGCCAACGTGACAGTCCTCTTAATCAAAGCGCAATCGTGCAAGTCCTTTGTAAAGCGCATATATCCTCAAGTGCTCATAAACCGCATAAGTCCTCTTACAAAGCCAAGCGCAATTCCTTCAGTCCTCTCATGTGCATCAGCCCTGTTCATGCGAGCTCGCTCAGTCCTCTGGTAAGTCCTTCGCTCATCAGTCCTGTGGAAGGGCTTTGTCCTCGCGGTTATATTGCGCCGCCCAGCGAACCCTCTGGAACCTCTAGCCACACCCTGTCAGGCGATGTCGCCTCAACCCTGATTGGCTGGTGGCCCTTACCGTCCCCCTGCTGCCGATCCCGATCTCAGCCTCGCTGCCGCTCCACCCCCTTTTTGGGCCTACCTCGTGTCACTGGGCTAGTTCCAGCAAACCAAGAGCAGCAAATGCTGCTGGTAGCCAAAGCGTAACAAACTGTGAGCATCCCAAGCGTAACAAACTGCGAGTTGTCAAATGGGACGCGGGATGGATTCTGCCCAACGAAGTGGAATTTGGAGGGTGGAGGCACAATGGAAGGAGCCTATTCTTATTTGTTTTACACAACGCAGATGTCACTATTTGAAATGGCTTTATCTCACATATACGAAGAAATAACTAACGTTCTAAGGTGACCTACGTGTTGCATGTGGATTAACTATGGGGGCAAAACCTTTAACCTTTAATAATCAAATATGTACACTTCTCAGAACCGCAACAATATATATATATATATATATATATATATATATATATATATATATATATATATATATATATATATATATATAGCAATACCCCGGTCTACATCATTAATTGGTTCCATAAGCCGTGACGTAACTCGGTTTTTGACGTAAACCGGGCGTAATGCCTTAAAAAATGCCTTAAAATGAAGACAAACACCGTAAAACTAGAGTAAATAACTCGCAAAAGTATATAACTATCGCTAAACCTTAAAGAACACTAAAAACACATTTTGGTCATATTTTTTAATGAGTAATGAACAGAATTAATAAAAGAATTTGTAAAGAATAATAAATAAAATTAATAAAATTATGTTATTCACCTTAAAATTGGCGTCTCTTCTGAACACAAAAAACACATTTTAGCCATATTTTTAAAAGAGTAATGAACACTATATGCGGGGCTACTTCGGTGACTCATCAAAACTAGTGGAGGCCTTGCGTTTCTCGACATTAAGTAGGAACTGATCCAAAGTCCCGTGAATTGTGCGCTTCTTCTTCTCAGTTAAGATGGTCCTATACGGGAGAAAAAGGTCGCTGGTGCCATTCATCATTTTTGCGAAACGCTCTGCGTTTGGGTCTTGTGACTCAAATATTGCAAGACATTTGGAGAGGTGATAAAACCTTTATGCATTTCGGCTATGGTGAATTTCCTTGGCTCTGGTTCTGGAAGCTCATCCTCTTCGCGGCGCTCTTCCTTCAACGCCATTAAGTCCTCATTAGTTAAAGGCTGCTTGTCTGCCTCGATCAAACCGTCGAAATCCTCCTCCTCCAACTCCATCTCCAGGTCAGCGCTGAGGGAAACCAAGTTTTTAGACACAGCCTTGACTGGCGCATCAAACCCCATGAAATCATTAACAAGGTGGGGGCACAAACGCTTCCACACCCCATTCATCCCCGACTGCGTAACCTCCAACCATGCAGCATTGATGTTAAGCACTGCCTGGTAGATGTTATAGTTTTCCAAAACTGCCGGATGTTGATGCCTTCCTCCTCCGACGTTGCATCGACAGCCTGACGAAGAGTGCGGCGGAGATAGTAGAGCTTAAAAAGTGCTATCACACCCTGGTCCATAGGCTGGATGAGCAATGTGGTGTTGGGTGGCAGGTACACCACCTTCACAATGGGGTCGAAATCACCGAGGTTATGGGATGGCCAGGTGCATTGTCCAAAATAATCAGCAATTTAAATTGAATTTTCTTCTCTCGACAATAGCTATTGACAGCTGGGAAGAAATGATTGATGAACCATTCTTCAAAAATTATGACGGTTACCCCATGCCTTCATATTATTCATCCAAATGACGGGAAGAGACGCCTTCGGGATGTTCTTAAGTGCCCGGGGGTTCACCGCATGATACACCAAGAGCGGCTTCAGCTTGAAGTCGCCAGTGCAATTACACCCAAGCATTAGCGTTAGCCACTCCTTCGCGACTTTGTAGCCTGGCATGGTCTTTTCCTCCTTCGAGATAAAGGATCTGTCGGGCATCCTCTTCCAAAAAAGGCCCGTTTCGTCGACGTTGAAGATCTGCTCGGGCAAGAATCCCTCGTCCTCAATGATCTTCTTCAATGTGGCAGGAAATTCCTCGGCGCTACGGTGTCGGCAGCTGCGGCTTCGCCCTGAATCTTGACGTTGTGCAAGCTGAAGCGCCGTTTAAAGCGTGCAAACCATCCAGAGCTTGCAACGAAGGTTGTGTCCTTATCCTCCGGGTACTTCTTCAGAAGATCCTGGAACAAAGACTTCGCCTTCTCCTGTATCAGCAGCTGGCTCGTTGGTATGCGTTCATGGGTCTGGCGTTCGATCCACAACGAAAGGAGTCTCTCCATCTCGTCGGAAATCTGACCCCTCTTCACATTCATGACAGCAGTCTTCGCCGACGGTGCTTTTTCAGTGACGTATGCGAGAATACGTTCCCTATCATGAATGATGGTCGATACCGTCGACCGTGGCAGCCCTAAGGCATGCGCTATCACCGACACTTTTTCACCTTTTTCATACCTTTTAATCAGATTTAACTTATCTTCCATCTTAACCACATTACGCTTGGAAACACGAGCACTATCCTTCTTAGGACCCATGGCTAACACAGACACAGTAAAGGAATAATCACAAAAATAACAGCGAAAGGCAAAGCAAGCACGCGACCACAGCACAGGACAAAATGCATATGGCATTGCCTTTGTTTTGAATGAGAACCAGCAGCTACGCGTACGTATACTGTACGTACATTTTTTAAAATATTTTTAATGTGGTTTTTATGGTATTTTAAATTGTTTTTTTAGCTTATTTTATTGTTAATTTTTATGTACTACACTTTTTATGTACTTTATGTACTTTTATGTACCGACACTTTTTCACCTTTTTCATACCTTTTAATCAGATTTAACTTATCTTCCATCTTAACCACATTACGCTTGGAAACACGAGCACTATCCTTCTTAGGACCCATGGCTAACACAGACACAGTAAAGGAATAATCACAAAAATAACAGCGAAAGGCAAAGCAAGCACGCGACCACAGCACAGGACAAAATGCATATGGCATTGCCTTTGTTTTGAATGAGAACCAGCAGCTACGCGTACGTATACTGTACGTACATTTTTTTAAATATTTTTAATGTGGTTTTTATGGTATTTTAAATTGTTTTTTAAGCTTATTTTATTGTTAATTTTTATGTACGACTATATTTTATTTATTTTAAATATATTTTAAAGGAAAAAATAGTTTTTTTCACGTCCTCCTGTTATGATGTAGGAGTGACGTAAAGTCGCACATAATAACGTTCGCTGAACTGAAATTTACTCTGGAAGAGTGGCGTAAAGTCGGATTTGACTTGACGTAGGTCGAAATGGTGTAAAACGGGGTATTGCTGTATATATATATATATATATATATACATATATATATATATATATATATACATATATATATATATATATATATATATATATATACATATATATATATATATATATATATATATATATATATATATATATATATATATATATATATATATATATATATATATATATATATATATATATATATATATATATATATATACATATATATATATATATATATATATATATATATATATATATATATATATATATATATATATATATATATATATATGCATGCATGCATGCATGCATGCATACATACTAGTAAAAAGCCCTTCAAAAATGACGGGTTGAAAAAGGTTATTCGATAGTGCCGCCTCGTGAGCGTGCGAAAAACTGAAGCCTCGGCATAGTGTCAGGTGTGCTTGTATCTTCTTTATTTATTAGACATCCTATGGAATAAATGAACACTTATTCTTTGTCTTTGTTTTTCCTTTGTCTTTCCCTCGCGGTCCCCATGTGCTGTTTTTGTCTTTCCCTCGCGGTCCCCATGTGCTGTTTTTGTCTTTCCCTCGCGGTCCCCATGTACTGTCTTTCCCTCGCGGTCCCCATGTACTGTCTTTGTCTTTCCCTCGCGGTCCCCATGTGCTGTTTTTGTCTTTCCCTCGCGGTCCCCATGTACTGTCTTTCCCTCGCGGTCCCCATGTACTGTCTTTGTCTTTCCCTCGCGGTCCCCATGTGCTGTTTTTGTCTTTCCCTCGCGGTCCCCATGTACTGTCTTTGTCTTTCCCTCGCGGTCCCTATGTGCTGTCTTTGTCTTTCCCTCGCGTTCCCCATGTGCTGTTTTTGTCTTTCCCTCGCGGTCCCCATGTACTGTCTTTGTCTTTCCCTCGCGGTCCCCATGTGCTGTTTTTGTCTTTCCCTCGCGGTCCCCATGTACTGTCTTTCCCTCGCGGTCCCCATGTACTGTCTTTGTCTTTCCCTCGCGGTCCCCATGTGCTGTTTTTGTCTTTCCCTCGCGGTCCCCATGTACTGTCTTTGTCTTTCCCTCGCGGTCCCTATGTGCTGTCTTTGTCTTTCCCTCGCGGTCCCCATGTGCTGTCTTTGTCTTTCCCTCGTGGTCCCCATGTACTGTCTTTGTCTTTCCCTCGCGGTCCCCATGTGCTGTTTTTGTCTTTCCCTCGCGGTCCCCATGTACTGTCTTTGTCTTTCCCTCGCGGTCCCCATGTGCTGTTTTTGTCTTTCCCTCGCGGTCCCCATGTACTGTCTTTCCCTCGCGGTCCCCATGTACTGTCTTTGTCTTTCCCTCGCGGTCCCCATGTGCTGTTTTTGTCTTTCCCTCGCGGTCCCCATGTACTGTCTTTCCCTCGCGGTCCCCATGTACTGTCTTTGTCTTACCCTCGCGGTCCCCATGTACTGTCTTTGTCTTTCCCTCGCGGTCCCTATGTGCTGTCTTTGTCTTTCCCTCGCGGTCCCCATGTGCTGTTTTTGTCTTTCCCTCGCGGTCCCCATGTACTGTCTTTCCCTCGCGGTCCCCATGTACTGTCTTTGTCTTTCCCTCGCGGTCCCCATGTGCTGTTTTTGTCTTTCCCTCGCGGTCCCCATGTACTGTCTTTGTCTTTCCCTCGCGGTCCCTATGTGCTGTCTTTGTCTTTCCCTCGCGGTCCCCATGTGCTGTCTTTGTCTTTCCCTCGTGGTCCCCATGTACTGTCTTTGTCTTTCCCTCGCGGTCCCCATGTGCTGTTTTTGTCTTTCCCTCGCGGTCCCCATGTACTGTCTTTCCCTCGCGGTCCCCATGTACTGTCTTTCCCTCGCGGTCCCCATGTACTGTCTTTGTCTTTCCCTCGCGGTCCCCATGTGCTGTTTTTGTCTTTCCCTCGCGGTCCCCATGTACTGTCTTTGTCTTTCCTTCGCGGTCCCTATGTGCTGTCTTTGTCTTTCCCTCGCGGTCCCCATGTGCTGTTTTTGTCTTTCCCTCGCGGTCCCCATGTACTGTCTTTCCCTCGCGGTCCCCATGTACTGTCTTTGTCTTTCCCTCGCGGTTGTCAGCTCTTTCACGAGCCTCGATTCAGTATAGAAAAAAAAAAAAAAAAAAAAAAAAAAAAACCACTTGTTTACTCTGTGCGCATAGCAAATCACGTGCAGTGAATTTCATCTCACTGCGCCTTGTATTTATTGTTATTAAAAAATAATGTTTCTGTACACCACACTTGAACATCGGTTTGCATGCCACCATCTACAATTCCAATAGAAGAGACATAATTACTCTTGTATTGAAAATGTTTTTCGAGTTTATTTTATCGTGTTAAAATGCACACATTCGTGTTAAAAGATTGGCCTTTAAAACCTATCCTTTTGAAGGACATCTGTACAAACACACAAACTGACATTGTGTTTGTCACTGACACTGACATTGTGTTTGAAAGACATCTGTACAAGCTGCTATTTCAGTCTTTCATTGTAATGGTTTTGCAGAATGTGTGCTTTACATCTCTTTTGGGTAATACAACAAACACCCTTTGCCTCCTTGCCAGATCTATCCTGGTAGATGTTGTACGAGATCCACGCTTGCTGATGCTACTGTCTCGTGCTGGAGTGAGACACACGCTGCAATCATTGCTGGATCAGCTGCAACTTTGCCAGAAGGCATTAAATGAGTACTTGGAGGTAAATTTATATGGCAAGAGGTGCTTTCTGGTTAGGTGGGCCAATTCGGTTACTGTCACTTTTAATCTCATTAACAAGAAATTATAACATGGTGAAAAAAGGGGTAGGCAGAGGAAGAGATCAACATGCAGTCGGAAAATATTAATTACGCCTCTATCTCCATCAAGGACTGCTGATAGGGTGGAATGGCATTTTATAGGATGGAAAGGCCAGAGAACAACACGAATAATAATCCCGTAATTTTCTTTAATCTTTCCCCTTGTCTGTGTTTTCGTCTTGAGTGGAGACGTCTCAAATATAGGAATTAGTTTTACTTTACCTTTCGTTTTTGTTATTCTTGCATTGTTTCATTAAATTCATTATTTGCTGAATTTTACTTTTTTGTCGTGTCTGTTTACTTGTTTGTGGGTTCGAGTAATAAAACCCCGTGGCGGCCGTCCGATCAGGTAAGACTTCGAACCTTCCTGCGCGCGCGAAAAGATTATCCCGCCAAGTTTGAAATACGCCTCGGAGTTAACTGTTCGACTATCTGTCCAAGGCTGGTCTTCATCGGCTACGGACTTGACAATAACAAGAACAACAACTAGAACGGCACTCAGTAGAGAGCATACCTCCGCCTGGTTGGCTATACCACTCAATGGTGAAGAATCACTTTTAAAATTATACTAGCTGGATCCGGATCTGGATCCTCACCAAAATTGAATCGAATCGTCCTTGTCAGACACCCAACCGGTCCAACAAGTTTCGTCCAAATCCATCCATAACTTTTTCAGATATCCTGCTATGTATCGTTTTTGGCCCTATCTCCAAATGGTGAAGAATCACCTAATAAAATTCTAGTAGCCGGATCCGAATCCGGATCTTCACCAAAATCTAATCATTTCGTCGGTGTCACATACGCCACATCTCTGCCAAATTTCGTCCGAATCCATCCACAACTTTTTGAGGTATTTTGTTCACAAACAAACAGACAGACAGACAAACGGGTGAAACTAGAACGGGCACTCGGTAGAGCGCATACCTTCGCCGCAGCTACTTTTGTTGCCAAAATAAAAGACTACAAGATCTGTGTAGCAAAGCATTTTGGCATTAGTTTCATACAAATTGGACACAAATTGACCGCGCTGTGGTAAAAAGACGATTTTGACCTTTTCATGACCTTGACCTTGACCTTTGACCCGATCGATTCCAAAATCTAATCAAATGGTTCCCGGATAATAACCTATCATCCCACCAAATTTCATGCGAATCGGTTGAATACTTTTTGAGTTATGCGAATAACATACACACACACACACATACAAATAAATACACAGCGATCAAAACATAACCTTCCGCTTTTGCGAAGGTAAACATAACCTCCATCCACCTTTGGTGGCGGAGGTAACACCAACAACAATATTGTGACAGTTGGGCTTGAAGCAATCCCACCGGAATGCTGTGGCATCATCCCGTCTAGCTTGTACTTTGACAAAAGACTATTTTGACTCGGCCCAATGGAATAAAATTTGGCCACAATTGAAGGTACTGCCAGCAGAATTGTATTAAATTGGTAATTGTTCCAACCAAGTTTAGTCACGATTCACGAAACTATGACAGACTGGAGGGATAGCCAGCTGCAAACTGTCATCCTGGTGTATCACAGGTATGAGAAGAAGTTAATGGATTCTATCTTGTATTTTTAGATATTGGTACTTGTTTCAGCGACAACTATTATTATTAGCCCCTGTTGGACTTACTCTGAAACGGGGGCTTATGGATTGGGCCACGTCTGTCTGTCTGTGTGTCAATCCGTGTGTGCGTCCGCCCACACATCCGCAACCATTTCATAGAGATTAATTTACCGATCTTGTTCAAACTTGGCAGAAAGATAAATGAATGATGGCTTACATGTGCCCGTCATCTTTGGTCGAGATCAGATCAAATATGGCCGACTGGCATCCATTTCGTTAGTTAAACGTGACCCCCGCCATTTCTCAGACATCCATGGTCCGGTTTTGTTCAAACTTGACACAATCACACTGCATGGTGGCATACACGTGCACCTCACTTTATTTTGCGATGTGATCAAAGATGGCCGACTGGTAGACTCGGGGCCATTTTAGTTGTAAACAAAAAAACACCTATATTGAACACGTCTTCAACCTTTTCTCAGAGATGCATTTACCGATATTGTTCAAACTTGGCACACAGATAATGAATAATGGCTTACATATGCACTTCATTTGTTTTCGAGATCAGCTCCAAGATGGCCGACTGGCGGCCATTTTGTTACATAAACGTGTCCTTGTAGCGGCTGCCGCTGAGTTTTCACAATCGCCTTGCACCTATCAAGGACGCGGAGCGATCACCATGCCGGGCTCGTCCAGGACGCCCAGGCCCGCGCTCAACTTGCCAGGCCGCAGCCAGGACGCTGGGCCACGCCCCCTGGCGCCGGGCCTGGGCAAACCCCCTGGCGGAATAGATATATATTGCTGACTGATAAACGGTTTTTCAGAGTGCCTGAGTGTTTGATTTCATTAAAGCAACTCAGATGAATTCTAGCTTTTTGTCGCGTCCATTCTTCCGATCGACGTGGGAGCCCCGGCTCCTTCATCCTCAACTATTTCTCGGACATTAATGTTCCGATTTTGTTCAAACTTGGCACAATGACAATACATGAGAGCATACCTATGCAGAGGATTTTGTTTTTTAATTCAACCCAAGATGGTCAACTGGTGGCCTTTAACTCCGTGCAGCAAAAGTATTAAAACCACGCGGGCTATGACATTTTATGTGTTTTTCTCCATGTTTCTCATGCACTGTTATGTTTTTTTTTTTATTCAGGAAAAGCGTATGGCCTTTGCTCGCTTTTACTTCCTTGGAGATGAAGACCTGTTAGAAATTTTGGGACAATCCACAAAGCCTGCAATCATCCAGGCCCACCTAAAAAAGCTCTTTTCAGGTCAGAAAAATTGCTTCGTTGTTACTGTAAGTCAAAAGGCATGAGCAGAAAATATGAAGTCGTCTAAACTCTAAACCATAATAAAGTGAGCAGTCTCTCTGCCAGTTGCTTGAATATTAGTACACTCAATCAAACCCCCCGTACACAAGCTTAGACTTCGATTTTTATTTTAATGTCGTGAACAAACTTTGGTACATCACAGGCGATGACGGTTGTGGTCACGTTTCAGCGGATTGTGTTTGTGGTTTCTGAGAAGGAAGCAAATACCTATTTGGAGGGGCAACTCCTTCCCTTCTCTCCCCCCTTAGAGTTTGTTTGTGAAGTAAAGTTTGCTCATGGCATTAAATAAAAATCAGGGTATAAGAGGGTCTAAGGGAGAGGGGGTCTTGATTCCTCCCCACCCTCCCCCCCATCCCCCAATAAAAAAAATTGGTGCATACTTTCTCCTCTGAAACTACACACATGATTTCAATAAAACTTGATAACAACCTTCATCACCCACAGTGGACTAGAATTGGTCACGACATTCAAAAAATAGGGGAGATACCCCTGGGCGCTCACCTGGTAGAATAAAGCCGTATACTACACTGACTAAAATAATTTTAAACAGTATCACGGTATTATAAACCAATTTCAATGGTTGCTAGGAGACAGGGCAGCATGTGGAATCACACTAACGTTATCACAAGACTTTAAACAAAGAAACAAAAAACCTATTTTGGGAGGGTAATATATCTATCTATAATTCCATTAATCTCTGTGTGTATGTGTGTATGTGTGTATGTGTGTATGTTTGTCTGTGACCGCTGTTTCTCGACAACTACCGGTCCGATATACTTGAAACTTGCCAGGTATATTGCTGGGGACCCGAGGATGTGCCTTTTCAAGGTTTGAAATTAATCGGACAAGTAGTTACCGAGCTATGGCGATTTCTTTACCAAACACCGCAAGCCGTTCGCTTTGGACCAAACCATTTCATGTAAATAGAGGGGGGGGTTCTGTGGACGTTGCGAATGGACCAAACCATTCATGTAAATAGAGGGGGGGGGTTCTGTGGTCGTTACTGCCACGTGGTTTCAAAGTTTTTTTTTGTTGTTGTTGTTTGCACGCATGTTTTTTTGCACCCACGTACGGGCACGCCCTAGGATGTTTACACACACACACCCCTACACAAATTTTTTTTTTTTTTTTTTTTTGGCAAGGAACGGGCACCCACGTACGGGCACGTCCTAGCTTATATATAGTACGGGCATGCCCTAGTATATATAAAACAGTTTGTGCGTGTGTGTGTGTGTGTGTGTGTGTGTGTGTGTGTGTGTGTGTGTGTGTGTGTGTGTGTGTGTGTGTGTGTGTGTGTGTGATGTTACCGATAGACTCCGAAACGGAGAGGCTCACGTGCTTGATATTTGGCATAGCCATGGCCATTGAGCCTGGGACGAACATGGCCGAGACAATATTTGACAAGATCCATATTTTTTATTCATATTTACCTCAGCGCATTTCAGCGAAGTACCCGCTAAGCTCAGCTAGTGCGAGCAGCTCGCTGATTCGCTCAGAGCGATCACGTGATGTTCCATCCCATCACACGTTTGCACGTGATTCAGGGCGAAAAGCCATTGCGTTTTTTCACCTTTATGCGATCATGTTTTGTGTCGATTTTGTGCGATATGATTTAAATTTTAATTCATATTTCGTGTTTACGAATTCGAATACGAAGGATTTCCCCCTTTCCCCTTTCGATTTCGAATACGAATCGAATACGAGCTTGAGTCGAGAGGGCGAATGTACGGGTTGGGAATGTGCGGGTCTCCCTTCCCCCGCCCGGCAACGCCGGTACTGGAGGACGTGGGTCACAGGATTGATGAGTCTCCAAAATCCGCTTCGTGCTCTTTCGAAGATGCAGGACGATGTCGCGATTGTTGTGCTGCTCTCCGACCATGAGAACTGCAACGTCATTGTTGACTGGCCCTCTCTCTTCCCCATCCCCCATCCGTCCTCCCCTCCCTTCCCCCTCTGTCCTCCCCCTCCCTCCCCCCTCCACCCTACCCCTTCTCCCCTCCCCCCTCCACCCTACCCCTTCTCCCCTCCCCCCCTCCACCCTACCCCTTCTCACCTCCCCCCTCCACCCTACCCCTTCTCCCCTCCCCCCTCCCCCTCCCCCCTCCCCCTCCCTTTTCCCCCTCCCTTTCCCCCCCTCCCCTTTCCCCCTTCCCCCTCCCCCTCCCCTTTCCCCCTCCGCAGGGTAAAATCAGCTGCAGGGTAAAAACTGCAGTGCAATTACACCAGCATTGAACCACCAATAACAAGCAAGCAATCGGTTTCCACACACAATAGCAACTCATTTAAAGTGTTTTATGTCAGAGTTTATTTGAGTGATGTGCTCCCAAAAGGCTTGTTAAAGAATACCGAAACTATTCATCTTAAACATTCCTTAATGAGATATCCTCCTTTAGTTTGTTGCTGCCAAAGCAGTTCTATGTTCTTTATTGGTTCCTTCCTTTGTGTTTGGTCGAGCATATCAGTCAGGACCCATTTGTAAAAGTTATAATCTTATATTGCCATATGGGTTTGCCATGTTATGAAAATAATCGATCTAGTCCTTCAAGTCATAATAATTAATGTGTTCAAATTAGATCGACCCTCACTCTGACCTTTAATTTAATGTACGTTACAAATCCGTGTCATTTTGGGAGGCATGCATTGGCTTTGTAACTATTCTTCACACAATTGAGCCAAAGCAAATGAGACCAACATCAACACAGCACTGACAAATGAACCAGCCAGTCAGCTGGGAAAAATATCGTTATTTGTGTGGCTGGTAATAAATGGAAGGAATTCTTTGTTTGGTCTAGAGTCTAGACTATGATAATGGGGCACTGGAGCAGGATGCTCTGCCAGTGTGGTATAGAATTGCGAAGCTTGAGTTCCAATTTGTATTTTGAATGATCAAATTGTGTTTGATCACATTGTGTAACAGGGTTGATAACCTATTACCTGTGCACACTGCAGAGAGGTGTGGTGGGGATGAGGGTGGGGGTGGGAGTTCATAAATGTCACAATTTTTCCATACTAGAAATACCCGCTCTCTCCAGGAGTGCAATATGGGGCTACGACCCCCTCCCTCTGGCAAGGGTCCGTTTTTAAACCACTCGCGCTATGCCACATGTACAGGTGAGAATTTCAAGTTGTCCAGCCACCGTCGTGGGGGGAATGAGAGGTTTATTTATGCTCAAGACCTGATCCTGGTTACCTGAAGCATGTATGCAAAATTTGGTGAAGATCGGCCAAGCCTTTTTGATTCTATAGAACGCATACATATTGTACATACTATTAATGTATTTCATCCTCCTCTTATAGGATAGGGGGAGGCTTGTTCCTGTTAGAAGGTTTGTTTTTACAATTCTTAACCCCTATTTTTATTGATACCCTTGAGTTTCTTACATGCCTAGGTGTACTGAACCAAACCACCATTTAGGTTTTTCTCCAATTTTTCTGCCAATGTCCGAGCTGTATCTCGGATCTGGCCGGGCCTTTCAGAACGAAAATTTGCAACAATAATGGGAATAAAACTATGCGGGGTTGACCTCATTTTTTAACTTTGACCTAATTTTAAGGTAATGACCTAATTATAGACATTTTGACATTTTCGTCATAACTCGACTGAGGTTTGTCTGATCAGAACAAAAAATTGCCCTCTCTAGATAGCCTATAACAAGGTGCATTTACGTTTAATATACATCATACCTCTCTGGGTTAAAGGTCAAGGTCAAATAGCGGTCTAAAGAAAATAACGCGGTTTTTTAAAATTGCTCAATTTTGACAATTCAGAATCTCAAAAAACCACTTGGTCCTCCAAGATATTCTTACATCATAATAGTGGACCTTCACTGAAGTACACCTTATAATTGATTCATATCCTTGGCCTACTTTTTTCAGATTGTGACCTAATTAACAAAAAAAACAACCTTTTTCATCAACTTGAATAATTTTCCTCCGATTTTCATGATTTGACTTTTCAGATCGTGTGTATATGGGAAGACTTACCCAGTGCCATTCTAGTTGGATCATGGGCTCAAGGGGAGGCTTTTCCTTGGCGATTGCGTTTTGTTCACAGATATTTAGTTTAATATGATCTTATAATTTGGCTGTTCTTGATAATGAGTATGTTCTTCTTTTTGTTTTGCCATTTTCGCTTTCATAATGTAGCTAGTGAAAATAATTGCCCACCTGCTGTGTCTTCTTTATCACTTGTCTTTTAGCAGAACAAACCTTTTGATGTCACAGGAAATATTTGTTTCCGTTATTTCAATTGCACCTGTCTCAAAGGAAATGCACCCACTGCTGTATTACCGAAGAAACATTTACTCTTCTGTGATTGCAACATTTTGGAATTTCCACCACAATGCATTTGTTACGCAGCAACGTAATGCAAAGAACCAGCTGATGCAACAATAAATGGCATCACACACCAGTTATACTTTGACTGCGTATGGCACCTTGATAGCAAATGGGAAGGTGCTAGTAGAAATGAAATATAGTATATCATAGCCCTGTCAAGTGTCCATGTGCATACCATGATTAACCCTGAGGTCTTCCATCATCCTTTATTGATGGTGAATCATGTGTGAGCACCTCCACATTGTTTTTTTTCAACTTATTCTAACTTACTTATTTCGAACTTGTATAACTTGTTACACATGTAAAACTCATTGCCTTATTTACCAACAACATAATTTGCATTGTCTTTGCACTTCTTGGGCTGTCAGGGTGATCACAATGTGCTTCTTGATCCCAATCTAAACGATTTTTTTTCCTACTTCCTACTTTTATAGAAAGTGAGTGTTTATGCGTATGTTCTTTGCAGGAATCCACAGCGTGGAGTTTGATTCCAGTTGTCAGTATATTGTATTGGTGAAATCTCTTCAGGGAGAGAAAGTGCCACTGCGGAACAAGGTGCTTGTCACAGACCAGGTGGAGGTGAGATTAATTTCACCCACACATTTCAACTTTTTGGATTATTCCAACACACTTTTGACAGAAAACACACCCACAGTAGGGACACACAATACATTATTGAGTTGATGCCCCTGAAAGGAACACAATCATGAATTATTTTTAAAGAGATGTGTTTTAGAAGATGATATCCCTGACCCATTAGCACAAAAAAATTTTTTTGGGGAGATTACTAAGCCAGATAATCAGGTTTTAAAATCGGATTATTTTCACTTCTGCTATGCAAATGAGCTACTTCTGTTGATTTGCGTGATGTGAAAGTTGCACAACTCATTAACGGATGTGTGCATCTGTATTTCATCACACGTTATTCTAGTGTTCAAGAGGCCAATGTGCCAAGCTTTTAACTGTTCGAATCGTCGAGAAATTTGCCCACAACTCAGAAGTTGTTTTTTTGCATCCCTGACCCACGAAAAGGTCAACGATTATGTGCTTTGTGGTTGAAAAAGTGAGGAATAACCAAATTCAACATCAAAACGTTTGTTCATTTAAAATATCATGTTGTTTGCGAAGACCACTTCGAGCCATAAGCATTCATATTTGATCATCAGGCTCACAACCTGGGAAACAAGCCTTGAAAATTGCTGAAACACGACACCGTACCGACACTTACCAGGCGAGAGGTACATATTGATTTGAAGCCCACCCCATGTGATTCAAGCTCAGAGCTAGTCCTCAAGTAGTTATCTATATTACTAGAACACTAGCAGGGCCTATCTGTCGCTTCGCTGATGAACCAATTAGCCATCCTGTTTGCCAAAAATTGCTATATTGGATCACTGCGTCTGTTTTGACTCCGTAGACCACGATAACCTTAACCAGCACATGGGAATATTTCATCAGTTTATGAAGTGTCCTCAGGTCTATTACTGGTTGGTGACTCATTGGGGCTGTGTTTGTCATATTCACCAAGGGCAGTTTGCATTCTTGTAAGATAGCAGATCGATCTAACAGGAGCGAGCCAGAGATCCTTCGCCGCACAGTCTTCCATATAAATGTTATTGTTCTGCACAAACTGGCCTGCAGCATGGTGACAATCAACTGATCCTGCTTGTCGCTTCTTCGACGGGTGTAATTAAGAGATAATGGCATTTTCCAATCTCCACTCTCACCACCCGTTCACCCCAATCAACCCCCCCCCTCCCTCCCCCCCCCCCCACCCCCTGTTTCCACCCCTCACCACAACATACGGGTGAATGTCAACTGCAGAGTAATTGTATACCTACATGTAAGTAATATTATAATGTTTTCAGAGAAGAGGACTTTGAGGAGGGCAATGGAGACAATGTTCCCAATCCAATTACTGCAGTTTTAATCAACTAATACCCTCGTAAACTCGTACCCAAAAGAAAATACACCTTCTGTTTTTCCGTTCAAATTTCTTTTTTTTTAGCACACCTGGGACATAGTTCCGGTTAGCTTGTGGGATGGCGTGTCATCTATCCATCAGTCCATCTGTAAACACTTGCAACTTGTTCTCTGAAACTGCTGATGGGATTGGAACCAAACTTGGCTAAGATAATACTTGGTATATTGGAACTCAAGTTTATTCAGGCATAAAACAAATCAGGATTTAAGGGAGTCTATGGGGGTTTGCCCCCCAAAATAGGTATTTGCTTTCTTCTCAGAAACTACACATACAATTCGGATGAAACTTAACTACAACCTTCGTCATCTGTGATGTACCAAAGTTTGCTCACGACATTAATATGTGGTCAATAAACCACGCTCGGAGGGCCGAGGTGGTGGAATTGCCGTTATCCACCGTCAAGACATCAGGACCAGCCTCATCCCCATCGCCTCATCCTCATCCTTTGAACACCTGGCTTTTAAACTCTCTGGTCGCACGCAGTCAGTCATGGCTGTCGTCTACCGCCCTCCCAAACCACACCCATTATTCCTGTCTGACTTCTCCTACTTTCTGACCCAGCTATGTTCCCTCTCCCCCTCAATCCTCCTCCTTGGTGATTTCAATATCCACATGGATTCCACTGACTCCACAATGACCACTGACTTCACTGATTTACTCACCTGCTTTAACCTCACTCAACATGTCAACTTTCCTACGCATATCCGTGGTCACATTTTGGACCTTGTCCGCTCCACTGGATTAATTTTGCACCATCTCTCTGGCTCCGACCTCACCCTCTCTGACCACTTAGCCATCACTATGACCATCAACATCCCCACCCCAACACCAAGACATTATCGCACTATCAACTTCCGTAAGCTAAACGCTCTTTCACCTACCTCATTCTCATCCACCCTCTCTGAAAAAATGTCCACTTCTCCCTTCATTGACCTCCACACCCCTTCCGACCTCACTGACTACTACAACCACACTCTCTCCTCCTGCCTTGACCAGCTTGCACCTGTAAAAACCAAAACAGTTTCTTTCACCCATTCTGCTCCCTGGTTTACCCCTGAACTCCGCCTGATGAAAACTCGTGCTCGCCAACTTGAAAGACTCCGCAATAAAACAGGTCTCACAGTTCACTCCCAAGCCTACAAGGACCACCTACAACACTACAAAGATGCCCTCTCCCACGCCCGCTCCGCCTACTACTCTCAAATTATCCACTCTGGCTCCGGAAACCCAAAAGCACTCTTCTCGACAATAAACAAACTCCTCCGCCCCCTGGACACCACCACCCAGTCATTCACAGTAGACAACTGCATCTCCTTCCTTTCTTTCTTCCAACGCAAAATTGACAACATCTACAACAGCTTGACCACCGCCGCACCCGCTCCCCCTCCAACCACCTGCCCCCCCCCCCCCCCTTATCCTGCCTTCCCCTGTCTCAATTCTCCCCGGTCTCCTCTACTGACCTCTCTGAACTCCTCATAGGAATGAAAACTGCCACCTGCACTCTTGACCCCATCCCCTCCAGCTTTGTCAAGGCCTCCCTTCCTGCTCTCTCTCCACTTATCATTGCAACAATAAACTCCTCCCTGTCTACAGGCATCGTCCCACCATCCCTCAAAATTGCTGCTGTTACCCCCATTCTAAAAAAACCTGGTCTAAACCCTGACACCCTAAGCAACTTCAGACCCATCTCCAACCTACCCTTTCTGTCGAAAGTTTTGGAACGCGCTGTAGCCACTCAACTCAAACATCACCTCTCTGCCAATAACCTGTATTAAACATTCCAATCCGGATTCTGCTCCAACCACAGTACTGAAACTGCTCTCCTCAAAATCACCAACGACCTTCTCCTCTCCTCTGACGCTGGCAACCTCAACATTCTCGTCCTCCTCGACCTCAGCGCTGCCTTTGACACCATCGATCACACCATCCTCCTCACCCGACTTGAATCCACCTTTAACGTCACCGGCACTGCCCTCTCTTGGATTAAATCATACCTCTCTGACAGACGCCAGTTCATCTCCATCAATAACTGCAAATCCCCCACTGCTCCCCTCCCCCAAGGTGTCCCCCAAGGTTCAGTTCTTGGCCCCCTCCTCCTCTTCATCCTTTACCTGTCCCCCCTCGGTCACTTAATCCGCCGTCATGGTCTCCAATTCCACTGCTTCGCCGATGACATCCAGCTTTTCATATCCACCAAGACTGTCTCCACCGACACCCACTCTATCCTGACAAACTGCATCTCTGAAATAAAATCCTGGCTTCAAATCAACTTCCTCAAACTTAACTGTGATAAATCTGAAATAATCATCATTGGCCCAAAAACGCTCACAAAATCCACCCATAACTTTGCCCTCAACATCGACGGTATCCCAGTATCCACCTCCCCTCTCATCCGGAATCTTGGCGTCATCTTTGACCAAACCCTCTCCTTCGACAAATACACTAAACAGATCACAAAGACAGCCTTCTTTCACCTGAAAAACATCGCCCGTCTCCGCTCATCCCTCTCCTCCACGGCTGCAGAAACCCTCATCCACGCCTTCATCACCTCCCGTCTGGATTACTGCAATAGCCTCCTCTATGGTTCACCCTCAACAATCACCAATAAACTCCAATACATTCAGAACTCTGCTGCCCGTCTACTCACCCATTCCCGGACCCGTGACCACATCACCCCCGTCCTTTACAAGCTTCACTGGCTCCCCATCTCCACGAGAATCCATTACAAAATCCACCTCTTGACCTACAAAGCCCTCCATAACCTGGCCCCATCCTACCTGGCTGACCTCCTCTCCAGACACACTCCCACCCGCAATCTCCGCTCTGCTGGTACCAACCTCCTGACCCCCCCCCCCCCCCCCATCCGGACCAAATTCAGATCCTGGGGGGACAGGGCCTTCTCCATCGCTGCTCCCACCCTCTGGAACTCACTACCTCACACCATCAGAGACTCCTCCTCACTCACCACATTCAAAACATCACTCAAGACCCACCTGTTCAGCACTGCATTCAACATTCAACCCACAGCATTTAACCCCTGACTATCACTTCTCCTTCTCCCTCCTTTTGCTTTTTTTTTTTTTTTTTTTTTTTTTTTTTTGTATACAACATCGAGGCTCGTGAAAGAGCGAACATTAATCACACAGAAAGACAAACCGACACATAAAACATATAACATCGGGAGCGGTAGACAAGATGGGGAGAGAGGGGGAAGGACACAAACACAACATTTGAGAGCAGGGACCGAGAGACATGGAGACATCGAGAGATCTGAGAGAGGGCGAGGGCTTTGGGGGGGGGGGGGGGGGGGGATGGGAAGGGGGCGGTGGGAGAGGTATAAGACATATGGACACTGCCAGGACTTCCAGGAAAGAAGTTGGAATTTCAAACAAGGTGGATCTGGGGTGAATTCGCAGGGGTAGAAAAGATCAAGGTTTTGGATGGGGGAAGATAAGAGATGGTGGTGAACAGCTGTTTTAAAGACCTGGAGGGAGGAGTGGGATTGAAGGGAGTGAGGGAGTTTGTTCCAGAGGCGGGAGAAAAGAGGAATGAAAGAGCGAAGGTGAGCAGAGAGCCGAGATTTCGGCAGTTTAACCATCAGAGGGTTGCTGGCAGATCTTGTGCGACCTGTAGGAATATTTGGGGGACAGAGCACAGAGAGAGCTGGGGGTGCAAGGCCGGAGAGGAGTCGGTAGAAGACAGAAAGACCACCTACCTGCCTGCGGTGAGAAAAGAGGTGCGGGAGAAATTGAAAGGCCCTCAGAGATAGCTTCATCACGGGAGATTCCAATAATTCTGAAAGCTTTGGTTTCAACAGCGTGAAGCCGAGCTAGGTGTGAGGCAGGAGCACCGGCCCATAGGGGAGAACAGTATTCCATTGAGCTGCGGATGAAAGCCTTGTATGTGGTGAGGAGCTCAGGTGTGCCGAGGAAGGACTTCGCACGACGGAGGATGCCCAGTCGGCGACTGGCTTTGGAGGCCAGCTTGGAAATGTGGTTTTCCCAAGAAAGATCATGGCAGATAGTGAGACCCAAAAGCTTGAGCGACAGAACTTCTTGGAGAGGATTGTTGAGAAAGTAGATGGGAGGGTTGTCCAGTCGATCTTTTCGGAGAGACATAGTAAGAGTGTGAGATTTGTCAGGATTGAAAGACATGTTCCACTTGTTTGACCAGTCTGTGATTTTGTCCAAGTCTTCAGAGAGTGAGGAGGCTGCAGACTGCCGATCTGAGGGAAGAGTAATGGAGCGGCAGAGAGTGGAGTCATCAGCAAAGAGATAGAGAGGATTTTCAAGAGAGTCAGAGAGATCATTGATGAAGACCAGAAAAAGCACGGGGCCCAGAACACTGCCTTGGGGAACTCCAGCCTGAACAGGAAGAGGAGATGAGAGAAACCCATTCAGGGCCACACGTTGACGACGAATAGAGAGGAAGTCCGCCAGCCATGCGTGGAGATTTCCATGGATACCAAAGGAGGAGAGTTTGGTGAGCAGAGCGGGGTGCCAGACCGTGTCGAAGGCACGTGATGTGTCGAGGGAGACAGCTCTAATTTCCTGTTTGGCATTGAGGACCTCCATCCATTGTTGAGACAGCAGAAGCAGCATGTCCAGAGTAGAGTGACCTGGTCTGAAACCAAATTGATGATCAGAGATCAAGCCATTGGAGAAGAGGAAAGATTTCATATCCGAAGCAATGATGGATTCCATGACTTTGCTGATAATTGGGAGAAGGCTGATTGGTCTGTAGTTGCTAGTATCTGTTTTTGCACCTTTTTTGTGCAAAGCGGTGATGTTGGCTGATTTCCAAGCAGATGGCAGTTGACCTTGAGCAAAAGAGAGGGTGAAGAGAACAGAGAGAGGGTGAGATAGAGCAGCAGAGCAGGATTTTAGGACCCGTGGGCTGATGCCGTCGGGTCCAGTTGCAGAATCATTATTTATTTCCCTATATATTTAAATATTTCCCTATTGATTCTTGTCTTTTTGCAATTGTTGTTTTCATGTTTTGTTATGCATTATGTTTTGCACTCTGTCAAAGCGCCTTTGGGCTTCATGAAAAGCGCTATACAAAATAAATGAATTATTATTATTATTATTTAAAAAATTGGGGTCGAAGGCGGTGGATGAGGGCTTGAGTGACTGCTGCTCCTGGTCCTGTTTAAAAAAAAATCATTTATTTGCAATATAATATATTAACTTTAGGTTTATCGACTAAAGTTACCTGTGAGAGTGATTGAGATAGCGGATCAGGCTCATCTTCAGATTCAGAAGCACCATAATCGGCGACCATCATCACCATGATCGTCTGACGATGACGACTATCATCACCATATTTTAATGTGGCCGCGAAAAGCCATGAAAACGTAAAGCACAGGGCCGCAAATGTAAATGTAGAATCGGGTCACATGGTATCAACCGTGAATACGCGGAGTCCGCGAATGTTGGGACCACGAATGTCATGGTCCATTGGTATATACTGAAAGACTGTGTGGTGTGTCGTGTTCTATGAACTCACTTGTTGTCTATTTGAGTTCATACATCCTTTGTAAAATATGTCCTCATAGACGTCTATTTGTCCTTGAGAATTTTATTTTTCGGCAGCACCACCCAAAATACCCATAACTAAATAGAGAAGTGAGTGGTGTCTACATGTGTGTGCGTTACTGCACACGTACAGTATACAATATTCCTTTTTAAATGAAGCTTAAGCAAAATTATGTCTTTTTACAAGATTATTTAAATGTATTATCTTACAGTATTCTGTTTTTCTGATATTAATAATATTGATCATGAGTCAGTTTATTGATCCTTTTGTGTTCTTGATTTTGTCCAATTTGCATACCAATCCAACGCATTAATTGTCTCGTCTTCCTTGTTTACCTGACACATGCATTGTTTTTACAGGTGTGGCTGTCGGACCTGTCAGCCGAGGTTCAATCAACTCTGCGTCAGTTACTAATCGATTGTCTGCACACCAGGTCTGACAACTTGGGCCTCTCTCTCTTTCCATCACAGGTAACCATACATTGCCAGGTTTTGTTTCATTTTGCACCCATAAAGACAGAGATTGAGGAGTCATTTATATGAGTAGACCATCATCTGAAAATTAACATCAATGTAAACATTAAAATATGACTTTTTTGCAGGACATTTTCTTTATTTTTAGCTCACCTGGACTTTAGTTCGGTGAGCTTATACAATCGAGCAGTGTCCATGGGTAAGTTAGTTAGTTAGTCAATCAGTGAGTCTGCAAAATCTTCAATCCTTATTGGTTGAACCAAACACACAATTTTGATTAAACCTGGCCACAAACTTCATATCTGATGCCTAACGAAGGTATATTAACCACATCAAAATCTGCGCTCATTTACGGGTTAAAATCATGGCTAAAATGTTTTTTTAAATTCATTTCCTAACCTACAAGGGGACATTGCATCATAAATACAGCCGTGCCCTCAGCCAAAAACCTGACCTGCAATCTGTAAAAACATGACCTGTAACCTAGAAAACATGACCTGTACTCTGCAAAAACATGAAACATGACCTATAATCTGTAAAGACATGACCTGTAATCTGTAAAAACATAACCTGTAATCTGTAAAAACATTACCTGTACTCTATAAAAACATGAAACATGACCTGTAATCTGTAAAAACATGACCTGTAATCTGTAAAAACATGACCTGTAACCTGTAAAAACATGACCTGTAACTTGTGAACATCGGGGCATTACCCTTGGTGCTCACCTGGTGGAATAAACAGTATATTGCACCGACTAAAGGTATTTTAAACCAATTTCAATGGTTGCTAGAAGACAGGGCAGCATGTAGAATCATACCAACATAATAATAAAATTTTAAACAAACAAACCAAAAAATACCTATTTTGGGGGTAACCCCCCTGTAGACCCCCAAAGGGGCAGATTTTTTTTTTTATGTCATGAAGAAACTTTGGTACAGCTCTGGTGGTGAAAGTTGTGGTCAAGTTTCATCGAAAGTGTGTGTAGTTTTAAAGAAGAAAGAAAAAATACCTATTTTGGGGGGGGGGGGGGGGTCAAACCTGGACCCACTTTGACCTGCTGTTCTTGAGGCATTCAGTATATCGAATTGGAACTTTTCACTTCCCATTGGAACATTTTCAGTTTTGGGGATGGTTGTTTCACTTGCGTGCCATTCAAATATATTGTTGCGGATTCGGGGGTCGGCGCTCCCCTTACCAAGGGGGGGGGGGGGATTAATCCCCTGGTCTTTTAAGCTGGCCGTCCCCCAATCCTGGAAATTATAACGCTCCTTCCCGGTCGAGATTGGCCAGGGTGATTGGTCAATGGAGTCCCAAATACCTGAGTGCCAATCCGACCGCAAAGCAGGGAAATAACTCCCGCTCGGACCGCGGACAAGATGGAAATTGCCGAGCGGTTTAGCAATCCGAAGCCCGAGCCATTAACAAAGGACTAAACCTGATCCTGAGCGGTTTCCCAAATCGTGCCACAGGTACTCAATGGAGAGAAAGGGCGAAGACGATCGAATGGAGAGGAAACCAAAAGGTAAGGAAGAACAAAGGATTTATTACAACAACCAAAGAAGAGGAAACGAAAGGGAAGAATGTACAAGAAGAAGAAGAAGCAGGACACAGAGCAAGCTTATCTATACAGTCTTACTTAACCCCAGGACAACAAACAGACTTACACGGGAGGGTAGTGGTAGGAGGAGAAGGGTCCAAGCAGATGGTTCAGGCGATGGGATCCGGCCCCGGTCCACTCGAGTCCAGGTTCCAGGTCCGCGGCGAAGAACGGCCGGCAGCTTCGCGTGTCGTTGGTGCACGACCGGACCTTTGCATATGCGAGGGCTGGACTGCTGCGTACGTAATATGTGCGCCTGCTGCCTCTCTCTCTCTCTCTCTCTCTCAATGGTCATAAAGCGCCTTTCAAAAACGAGTTCATGAAACCGGAGCCCGCTGAAAGAAGTTCGTGACAATCGATCGCTCCCTGCGCAGTTCTTACACAATCAGCCGTCCCCCACGCAGTCCGTGAAAGGGCTTGGCGCGTGCGCTTATATAGTGCGCTTATAGATCAAGCCGCGCCACGCCCACCAGTAAGCTCACCTCAGCCCTGGTTGGTTCGTTGACAGGGCCACGCCTCGTTCTTGGCGCTCCGCCCCCTTCTTCTCCAGCTTGACCGCATGCGTAATGGCGGCCGGGGCGAGCGCTTAAGGCAGCGAAGGCTCAATGCAGCGAACGCTGCTGGCAAGGCCGCGTAACCAATTTAGAGAGAGAGAGTGCAAAATGAACGGAATGGGGCCTTTCTTATTTGATTAATACAACGCAGATGCAACTATTGGGAACACAGCCTTATCTAAAGACAGACTAAGGAAATAACTGAAAGTCCTATGGTGACCTACGTGTTGCTTGTGGACTAGCTATGGGTGCGACCTTATTAAATGATAGGATATTTACAAGAGTTATTATTTACAAGTATTTACAAGTGAGGGGTTCTCAAAACCGCAACAATATTGTGTGCATATTACGGCTTGTACGACTTATCTTCCTGAAAATCATTGTCTTTCATCTTTTTAATCCATCTTGGCGGTTTCTAAAAAGAAGCAAAGTCTGCACATTGCTTCGGCTATGTTGATACGTTTCAGATATAATTTATTTGATTTTGCTTGTCTTCTGCCCTGCAGTAATTCAGGTTTTGGATGCTTTATCAATGCTGTCTTTAATAATGCCTCCTGTGTCAATCAGATATTGTGTCTTGCCGAGGAGATTCGCTTCACGGAGCAGGTAGAACATGCCTTACCTGCAGGCATGCTGTCTCGGCTTCAAGAACAGTTGCAATCCAAGCTTGAGACTTACACTGCCAGCAGGACATATTCTGCCAACGACATTGATGGTGCATGTGACCTTGATGTTGTTATATCTGCATCACTGGTATCACCTAACTTGCAGTAAATGTATTTTATTTTGATTTTTGCTAAATATCTTGCTCACAGTTCATTCATCTCGTATAATGTTATTTTTACGGATGATTTCTCCATCGAAATGTTCCTCCCGTGTTCCTTAGCA
Organism: Myxine glutinosa; assembly: GCF_964187855.1. Lineage (NCBI taxonomy): Eukaryota > Metazoa > Chordata > Myxini > Myxiniformes > Myxinidae > Myxine > Myxine glutinosa. Next base: position 144,518,843 of record NC_136268.1, on the reverse strand, counting down.
AGTGCTGGAGTTAATTTAATTATTAATTTTGTCACGTTTGCTGCTCTTAGAGGCACTGGGCCTCAAACTGAAGGCACTGGTGCTGGACTTGCTTCATCATCTGTCGTTGTTGAAAGAGCTTCTCCAGTCTGGTGCTCGGTCCACTGACCATTGGTGCTGGCAACGAAACTTGCGCTTTTACAAGCGACCCGATGGCACGTGCATTGTCCGTATGGTCGATGCTGAGTTTGTCCACAGTTACGAGTACCAGGTGAGTTGACTCTTCTTCTCATAGTCAGCCTTCTTTATGTGTCAGCCAGTGTTGATAATGATTCCATAGCTCGTTTTAAATACGGTTCCCTCATTTATTTATTTTTGTATACTGAATCGAGGCTCGTGAAAGAGTTAACATTTATTTCACAAACAAATCAACCAGACAAACAAAACACACAAAAAGAGGGAGCGGAAGACAAGATGGGGAGAGAAGGGGAAGCACACAACCACAACATTTGAGAGCAGAGAGAAGTGTGGGAGGGAGAGGGCGGTGGGGAGAGGTATAAAACACAAGGGGACCGAAATTAGCGGGGGTAGAAAAGATCAAGGTTTTGGATGGGGGAGGATAAGAGATGGTGGTGAACAGCTGTTTTAAAGACCTGGAGGGTGCAGTGGGATTGAAGAGAGTGAGGGAGTTTGTTCCAGAGGCGGGAGAAAAGAGGAATGAAGGAGTGAAGGTGAGCAGAAAGTCTTGATTTTGGCAGTTTAACCATAAGAGGGTTGCAGGCAGATCTTGTGCGACCTGTAGGAATATTTGGGGGACAGAGCCCAGAGAGGGCTGGGGGGGCAAGGCCAGAGAGGAGTCGGTAGAAGACGGAAAGACCACCAACCTGCCTGCGGTGAGTGAGTGAAAGGCCCTTGGAGTTAGCTTCATCGCGGGAGATTCCAATGATTCTGAACGCTTTGGTTTCAACAGCGTGCAGACGGGCTAGGTGTGAGGCAGGAGCACCAGACCAGAGGGGAGAGCAGTATTCCATAGAGCTGCGGATGAAAGCCTTGTATGTGGTGAGGAGCTCAGGTGTGCCAAGGAAGGACTTCGCACGACGGAGGATGCCCAGTCGGCGACTGGCTTTGGAGGCCAGATTTGAAATGTGGTTTTCCCAGGAAAGATCATGGCAAATAGTGAGACCCAAAAGCTTGAGTGACAGAACTTCTTGGAGAGGATTGTTCAGAAAGTGGCTGGGAGGGTTTTCCAGTCGGTCTTTTCGGAGAGACATCGTAAGAGTGTGAGATTTATCAGGATTGAAAGACATGTTCCATTTGTTTGCCCAGTCTGTGATTTTGTCCAGGTCTGCAGAGAGTGAGGAGGCTGCAGACTGCCGATCTGAGGGATGAGGAATGGAGCGACAGAGAGTAGAGTCGTCAGCAAAGAGATAGAGAGGATTTTCAAGAGAGTCAGAGAGATCATTGATGAAGACCAGAAAAAGCACAGGGCCCAGAACACTACCTTGGGGAACTCCAGCCTGAACAGGAAGAGGAGATGAGAGAAACCCATTCAGGGCCACACGTTGACTACGACCAGAGAGGAAGTCCGCCAGCCATGCGTGGAGATTTCCATGGATACCAAAGGAGGAGAGTTTGGTGAGCAGAGCAGGGTGCCAGACCGTATCGAAGGCACGTGAAATGTCAAGGGAGACGGCTCTAATTTCCTGTTTGGTGTTGAGGACCTCCATCCATTGTTGAGAAAGCAGAAGCAGCATGTCCAGAGTAGAGTGACCAGGTCTGAAACCAAATTGATGATCAGAGATCAAGCCATTGGAGAAGAGGAAAGATTTCATATCTGAAGCAATGATGGATTCCATGACTTTGCTGATAATTGGGAGAAGGCTGATTGGTCTGTAGTTGCTGGGATCTGTTTTTGCACCTTTTTTGTGCAAAGCGGTGATGTTGGCTGATTTCCAAGCAGATGGCAGATGACTTTGAGCAAAAGAGAGGGTGAAGAGAACAGAAAGAGGGAGTGAAAGAGCGGAAGAACATGATTTTAGGACCCGTGGGCTGATGCCGTCAGGACCAGTTGCAGAATCAGAGTCGAGGGTTGACAGAAACTTTTCCACCTTGTCAGGAGGAAAGGACACAGAGTCCAGGAGCAGCTGGGTACAACTGGGTACGGTGGGTACAGAGAGGGATGGGTTTGGGACACAAGATTTAGAGGCAAACATTGAGTTGAGGCATTCAGCTTTTTCACGTGCGGAGTCAGCCGTTAAGCCGTTTGAGGTGAGGGAGGGGATGGAGGGGGAACAAACACCAGAAACAGATTTGACCAGACGCCACCAGGATTTGGAAGAGGGAGACAGATAAGAGAGTTCGGTCTTGAGAACGGTGAGATATTGTTTCCTGGCTCTCCTGAGGGTGGACACACACTTGTTTCGGGCTTTGTGAAAGGAAATGAGATTTCCTTCCGTTGGATTTGCTTTCCAGGAGACGAAAGCAAGTTGTTTCAGGGCAACAGCCTCACCACAAGATTCCGTGTACCATGGACGGGAGGAAGGGTATGACAACTGAAGACGAGATGGGATAAATATGTGCATGAGAGAGAGCAATTTACTTTGAAAGAATTCCCAGGATGAGTTGATGTCAGAGGCGGTAGAGATGGGAGACCAGTCCAGATGATTGATGGCTGCTTGAAGACCGTGCCAGTTGTCCTGAGTGAAATGCCAGACTCGTCGACGCTGAGGAGGCTCTCTGAGAATGGTCAGAGAGATGTCCACTTTGACAAGCACATGATCAGATGAGCCGATTGGAGCAGAAGAAGAGCAGCAGACATTTTCAGGGAAGTTTGTCATAACCAAATCCAGAAGAGAAGATGCTCCGTTGACTGAGATCCGGTCGGGAAATTGACAGATTGTGTCAGTCCCAGTGAGTCGCAGAATTCCTTTGCTGAAGAGCCATGGCTGGTGAGAGAGGTACCCACACCCAGCCAACTGGCATGGTGACAATTGAAATCACCACATATGAGGAAGAGAGAGTTGGGATGGGTAGATAGAAGTTGGTCCATATTATCAGACAGTGAGATGTAGATGGAGTCATCGCTGTTTGGTGGACGGTACAACACACATATGAAGAAAAGGTGGGAGCGAAGGGGAAGCCGTAGCCAAAGGTATTCCTGGGGGTGAGGTGGAGAGAGGGCAGTGGAGGGCGAGTGAGGAAGAGAGTTTTTTATAAAGATAGCAACCCCACCTCCAGGACGAGGCTCAGGTCTATCATACCGGAGGAGGGAGTAACCTGGGAGAGATACCAAGGCATCAGAGACATCATGAAGGAGGAAAGTTTCTGTTAAGCAGATCACATCTGGTTTGTCAGAAGCAACCTGTATGGAGAGGTCAGTCAAGTTTGAGTGAAGGCCCCGGATGTTTGAGGTCCATACCGTTAATGAAGAGGAAGGGGGAGCATCGGGTCCAGAACAGGGGGGGGGGGGGGTAGGGTAAGATGTGGAAGAGGAGGAAGAGGTAGGGAGAGCTGTTGAAGGTGTGTCAGAGATTTCAGAGATTTCAGAATAGCTTGGAGAAAGGGAAGAATGGGGCGGACAAAAGGTTTGATGGAGATGGGTGAGGCACAGTGAGGTGTTATTTGAGGAGGGGGAAGAGCGAGGCAGAAGGTTGGGGGAGATGAAGGTGAAAGTTGGAAGGGGGAAGAAGCAGGGAGGATGCTTTGAGGAGGAGGGGTGAGAGGGGAGTCTAGGAGGGGAGGAGCGAGGGAGAGTCTCGGAGGGGAGGGGTGTGGGGGGAGTTTAGGAGGGAGGGGAGGGAAGGGGCAAGGGGGGAGATTTGAAAGGGATGGGTGATGGGGAGGATTTGGAGGGGAGGGGTGAGATTGGATTTTGAAAAGTGTACGATTCATGGGAAACGAACATTTTTTGCAAAATGCGTTTGAGACCTTCGAGTTAAACATACGTTTGAGGACACTGGAGGAGGGGTGGAGTTCTGGATAGTTTAGGGAATGTAGAAAGGAGGAACTGTAAGAGATGGTATTATATATTTTTTTTGGAATGAATAGATTTGGTGAGCAAGACGAAAGCATCCTTTTGTAGGAAAAGAAGAAAAGGGTGTTATAATATATGAGAGAAAATAGTTGTTCAGGGGAGAGATTATACATTTGTGATCGCGTGATCGCGAACGAAGAACGAACGAACAAAAAGAACAACAAATAAACGAATAAGACCTGGGAAGGAAATGTTTTTTGGGGTTTTTTTTTTTTTGTGAGTAGAGATATTAAAAAAGGAGGTATGGGGTGAACGACTGGGACGAAACAGAGAACGAAAATAATTTCAGCGCATTCGACGAATCGCTGAGAGAAAAACAAAACCACAAGGTCGGAGACGGTACGGTAGCCAAGCCTACAAGTACTAGGCCGCAGAATACTCGATACGCATTAACCGACGATTGTGTATACATGTACGAAAAATTAGCACCGAAAATTTTCCAAAAAGATACGCTATAGGTACACACCCCGAAAGATAGATACAATCTCGACAAAAACACAATTGAGAAATATCACTTAGCTTCGAAAGCGTGAGCGCATGGAACAGCTTCGAAAAGACGTGACCTCGCCGTGATCTCGCGAGATCGAGTTGATAACACTGTTGATAACATGTTGATAATATGATAACAAACATGTTGAAAAACTATTTACATTCCTAATTTACCCGCAAGGTCGTCCCACAAAGTAGTTCAAATAATATGCACAAATCCGCTCATTAATATTCATGACCCCGGAAGTACTGTAGCTAGTGATGCGTTGATTGTCAGGGAGGAATTAACACATCTATTGTCCTGCTGACAGTTTTTCTAACTATGGTAGTTGATCTAGCTTCTTCTTGTACTCCAAATCGACTTGTCTATGAATAAAGGAAAGAAAAATGGGGAAATTAGCCAATTCGACTTGTACTCCACATCGACTTATGGGCTGAAAAATACGATGTATAGGTAGAGGAGGTAAAGTCCCAGGCCGGGTAGAGGAGGTAAAGTCCCAGGCCGGGTAGAGGAGGTAAAGTCCCAGGCCGGGTAGAGGAGGTAAAGTCCCAGGCCGGGTAGAGGAGGTAAAGTCCCAGGCCGGGTAGAGGAGGTAAAGTCCCAGGCCGGGTAGAGGAGGTAAAGTCCCAGGCCGGGTAGAGGAGGTAAAGTCCCAGGCCGGGTAGAGGAGGTAATGTCCCAGGCCGGGTAGAGGAGGTAAAGTCCCAGGCCGGGTAGAGGAGGTAAAGTCCCAGGCCGGGTAGAGGAGGTAAAGTCCCAGGCCGGGTAGAGGAGGTAATGTCCCAGGCCGGGTAGAGGAGGTAAAGACAGTAAACCGGTCGAGGTGTACTCGTATAGGGATAACCTCGGATGTGCAGTTATGTTCTGAATTACTTGATAATTACTAGATTTATTTCTGGCCTTTGCTCTTCTATCTACATATTATAATCCTGTACAGTCCAAGTTGTAATGTCCATTTTGATTTTTTTTTGATCTGCACTGTTTTACATACTAAATTACTCCGATATCGAACAGATAAGCCGACTAGGCCAAAAACATCACATTTTCAGATAAGACTTAACATTACCTTTTCATACTTTGCACTATTTGGGAACAAAGGTGCAAGAGATTGATGAAAGCACATGGGTTTTTATTGTATTACCCTCCCGTTTCCAGGGCAATTCCCCGAAGCTCGTTCGTACTCCACTCACTGACCGGTGTTTCCTGACGCTGACCCAAGCAATGCGTATGGGTTTGGGTGGGAACCCATACGGACCAGCTGGTACCGGCAAGACCGAGTCCGTGAAGGCTCTGGGAGCTCTGCTTGGGCGTCAAGTTCTGGTGTTCAACTGTGATGAGGCAAGGCACTTGAGTTGGGAAAATATGCCTGGAAGTTTTATTTCCTTCGCCATCGACGGTGGACGGAGGTTATGTTTTCACGCCTATCTGTCAGTTTGTTTATTGGTCTGTGAGCAGAATATCTCAAAACATTATGGACGTATTCGGACGAAATGTGGACAGGTTGGATGTGGACAAGGCCGAATTGATTAGATTTTGGAGAAGATCCGGATCCGGATATGAGAATTTTCAAAGTGATTCTTCACCATTGAATTGTGAGGCCAAACACGATATGTAACACTATATCTCAAAACGTTGTGGACGGATTATGACAAAACTTGGTGGATGAACAAGCCAATTAGATGTTGGTGTGTGAAAAGGACGAATGGTCCGGTTGCAGATCCGGCCTGTTGGTGGAATACAAACTGTAAACTGTTCAACCTGGTGCAGGTATGAGCTCTACCGAATGCCATTCTAGATTTGCTCGCAGTCCTTTATTTATTGCTCATTATGAGTTGTTCATATGATACTTGCCATTTTGGAAAGTGTTGAGGATTAAGTAACTTTCACATGGAATAGGACAAAACGTTTTTTGAATGTACAATACTCAAGTGCATTTGCTCTAATCTCGATGTCATAAATGTTTTGCCATACAGAAGATGAAGATTGTTCTGAGTTCCTAGGATGGTAATCATCTTCACCTAATTGCTGTCAGCTCATTCTTCAATGAAAATAAATTGGAAAATATGTACAAAGGTTATAGTTTCAAAGTCGTCCATACTATGTAATTGCAATAATAATTACTATATATTAACATGATTTAGAAACATAATTTTCACCAATTTTTAAATATTCCTGTCATACAGAAACCTATGGTGGTTACAGGTGGATATGGGAAGGGGTCCAATTTAAGCAAAATGGTTAATCCTGTGTTTGGCTGATATCAGAAATTTCGCTACGGAACCTGTACTCAAACATCTCGATGTTAAAAATGTACTGCTTCTGGATCTTTTATGTGTACAATCAAGTGCAAGCGAACTGGACTGGTCATTGAAAGAGTTCAAAATTCCAGTGTGTTCCGATAATCTTTCACAGTATCTCGTGGAGAACATCTCTGGTTGGTTTAGCCAGAAATCTGGTATTCCTTCAACTCAGTTTTAGTGGGCCAAGTCATCTCGTGGAGAACATCTAGTTGCTTTAGTCAGAAATCTGGTATTCCTTTAACTCGGTTTTGGTGCACCAAGTCATCTCGTGGAGAACATCTGGTTGCTTTAGTCAGAAATCTGGTATTCCTTCAACTCGGTTTTGGTGCACCAAGTCATCTCGTGGAGAACATCTGGTTGCTTTAGTCAGAAATCTGGTATTCCTTCAACTCGGTTTTGGTGCACCAAGTCATCTCGTGGAGAACATCTGGTTGCTTTAGCCAGAAATCTGGTATTCCTTCAACACGGTTTTGGTGCACCAAGTCATCTCGTGGAGAACATCTGGTTGCTTTAGCCAGAAATCTGGTATTCCTTCAACTCAGTTTTGGTGCACCAAGTCATCTCATGGAGAACATCTGGTTGCTTTAGCCAGAAATCTGGTATTCCTTCAACTCGGTTTTGGTGCACCAAGTCATCTCGTGGAGAACATCTGGTTGCTTTAGCCAGAAATCTGGTATTCCTTCATTTCAGTTTTAGTGGGCCAAGTCATCCCGTGGAGAACATCTGGTTGCTTTAGTCAGAAATCTGGTATTCCTTCAACTCGGTTTTGGTGCACCAAGTCATCTCGTGGAGAACATCTGGTTACTTTAGTCAGAAATCTGGTATTCCTTCAACTCGGTTTTGGTGCACCAAGTCATCTCGTGGAGAACATCTGGTTGCTTTAGCCAGAAATCTGGTATTCCTTTAACTCGGTTTTGGTGCACCAAGTCATCTCGTGGAGAACATCTGGTTGCTTTAGCCAGAAATCTGGTATTCCTTCAACTCGGTTTTGGTGCACCAAGTCATCTCGTGGAGAACATCTGGTTGCTTTAGCCAGAAATCTGGTATTCCTTCAACTCAGTTTTAGTGGGCCAAGTCATCTCGTGGAGAACATCTGGTTGCTTTAGTCAGAAATCTGGTATTCCTTCAACTCGGTTTTGGTGCACCAAGTCATCTCGTGGAGAACATCTGGTTGCTTTAGTCAGAAATCTGGTATTCCTTCAACTCGGTTTTGGTGCACCAAGTCATCTCGTGGAGAACATCTGGTTGCTTTAGCCAGAAATCTGTTATTCCTTTAACTCGGTTTTGGTGCACCAAGTCATCTCGTGGAGAACATCTGGTTGCTTTAGTCAGAAATCTGGTATTCCTTCAACTCGGTTTTGGTGCACCAAGTCATCTCGTGGAGAACATCTGGTTGCTTTAGCCAGAAATCTGGTATTCCTTCAACTCGGTCTTGGTCCACCAAGTCATCTCGTGGAGAACATCTGGTTGCTTTAGCCAGAAATCTGGTATTCCTTCAACTCGGTTCTGGTGCACCAAGTCATCTCGTGGAGAACATCTGGTTGCTTTAGCCAGAAATCTGGTATTCCTTCAACTCGGTTTTGGTGCACCAAGTCATCTCGTGGAGAACATCTGGTTGCTTTAGCCAGAAATCTGGTATTCCTTCAACTCAGTTTTAGTGGGCCAAGTCATCTTGTTGAGAACATCTGGTTGCTTTAGCCAGAAATCTGGTATTCCGTTAACTCAGTTTTAGTGCACCAAGTCATCTCGTGGAGAACATCTGGTTGCTTTAGTCAGAAATCTGGTATTCCTTCAACTCGGTTTTGGTGCACCAAGTCATCTCGTGGAGAACATCTGGTTGCTTTAGCCAGAAATCTGGTATTCCTTCAACTCGGTCTTGGTCCACCAAGTCATCTCGTGGAGAACATCTGGTTGCTTTAGCCAGAAATCTGGTATTCCTTCAACTCAGTTTTAGTGGGCCAAGTCATCTTGTTGAGAACATTTGGTTGCTTTAGCCAGAAATCTGGTATTCCGTTAACTCAGTTTTAGTGCACCAAGTCATCTCGTGGAGAACATCTGGTTGCTTTAGTCAGAAATCTGGTATTCCTTCAACTCGGTTTTGGTGCACCAAGTCATCTCGTGGAGAACATCTGGTTGCTTTAGCCAGAAATCTGGTATTCCTTCAACTCGGTCTTGGTCCACCAAGTCATCTCGTGGAGAACATCTGGTTGCTTTAGCCAGAAATCTGGTATTCCTTCAACTCAGTTTTAGTGGGCCAAGTCATCTTGTTGAGAACATCTGGTTGCTTTAGCCAGAAATCTGGTATTCCGTTAACTCGGTTTTAGTGCGCCAAGTCATCTCGTGGAGAACATCTGGTTTCTTTAGCCAGAAATCTGGTATTCCTTTAACTCGGTTTTGGTGCACCAAGTCATCTCGTGTAGAATATCTGGTTGCTTTAGCCAGGAATCTGGTATTCCTTCAACTCGGTTTTAGTGCGCCAAGTCATCTTGTTGAGAACATCTGGTTGCTTTAGCCAGAAATCTGGTATTCCTTCAACTCGGTGTTTGTGCGCCGTCATTTTTTGAGGATGTTGCACCAAAAGTAATGCATTTTCAACACTTCAGTAACAAAGAATCATTATTTTCCTGTCGGTCAAGTATCAAATCAACATTTTCGGGCAGATCTTGGGGATGGTGTACAAAGGAAAGGCCTCTCAGGCAGACATTTCAGCACTGCTGTGTAAGTGGTCGAAGAAATACCATCGGCCGTACGTGCATGTCGCGTCATATGAAAGTAACTCGCAGAATCCTCTGTCATGTTACGACAAATGTATCAATATGTGTATAATGAAATAATGTGTTTTAAATGATAGACAGGCCTGTAATTTTATGTCACTTCGTTTTTCACGCGAGTTGTTTGTAGTGTGTCTCAGATAATAATTTTGACCTTATTTTCCGAACAACCCACACGGGTGTGCACTTATTACTAAGCTGATGGACCCATGATTATGTGGCCTTTTATTGGTTGAAGGAGTGACCGTATCTCCTCTTAGTTTTTCTGACATCACATTGACATCTTATTCACTCTTGTAAGTCCATGGGGATAAAGTTCTTGTTTCCATTATATTAGTGGTTTTCTCCACGGATATTTTGTAGGTAGCCGCATTATCTGATATTTGAATCTCTGCAGGGCATCGACGTGGAGTCTATGGGACGCATATTTGTTGGCCTTGTGCGTTGTGGAGCCTGGGGGTGCTTCGACGAATTCAATCGCTTGGAGGAGAGTGTCCTCTCAGCGGTGTCCATGCATATACAGGCAATCCAGGATGCACTTCAGCAGCATGCATCGACTGTCCACATTCAAGGCAGTGAGGTAGGATGTCACCTTTTATCCGATTTTAACCATTTGACAGAAAGCAAGTCGTTTTGAAAATTCACCACTTTCTGTTGCTGTGGCACAGGTTGAATTGAATTCAAATTCAGGGATTTTCATCACTCTGAATCCAGCGGGAAAGGGCTACGGTGGACGGCAACGTTTACCGGACAATCTTCAGCAGCTGTTCCGGCCAGTGGCAATGGTTCACTCGGACAACGAACTCATCGCAACTGTGTTGCTTCAAGCAGAAGGCTTCCGAGAAGCACGAGATCTCGGTCGCAAGCTCCTTGCATTCTTTACGCTTGCCAGGCAAGGGTTTCACAGAATTTATCATTTTATGATTCTCTTTATTTATTTATAACCACCCCTTTCTGTTTGAGTACTTTAAAGGTGAGTATACAATTGGAACAGAACTGGTTTGATCAGACAATGTTAACCAGACCTGTTAAACAGTATTATATTTGGGCTTTAGTTGGTTTGGTAGGTCTGGCAGTCGTATATCACGTGATGATTGCCATGCTGGTTGGTAAGGCCTGTGCCATTTGGCGGTGTTCTGTGAATGTTTTTTTTTCCATCCCCATTATAGTCAAGTGCCCTCAATGAAAAACAGAACAGACCAGCAGGTCAAAAAAAAACAATCGGATTGAATGTTTGTTTTTAATGAAAACTAGCAAATACCATCCGGGGAGAGAGAGAGAGAGAGAGAGAGAGAGAGAGAGAGAGAGAGAGAGAGAGAGAGAGAGAGAGAGAGAGAGAGAGAGAGAGAGAGAGAGAGAGAGAGAGAGAGAGAGAGAGAGAGAGAGAGAGAGAGAGAGAGAGAGAGAGAGATAGAGATAGAGATAGAGATAGAGATAGAGATAGAGATAGAGATAGAGATAGAGATATATAGATAGAGATAGAGATAGAGATAGAGATATATAGATAGAGATAGAGATAGAGATATATAGATATATAGATAGAGATAGAGATAGAGATAGAGATATAGAGATAGAGATATAGAGATAGAGATAGAGATAGAGATATAGATATATAGATAGAGATAGAGATAGAGATAGAGATAGAGATATAGAGATATAGAGATAGAGATAGAGATAGAGATAGAGATAGAGATAGAGATAGAGATAGAGATAGAGATAGAGATAGAGATAGAGATAGAGATAGAGATAGAGATAGAGATAGAGATATAGATAGAGATAGAGATAGAGATATATAGATAGAGATAGAGATAGAGATATATAGATATATAGATAGAGATAGAGATAGAGATAGAGATATAGAGATAGAGATATAGAGATAGAGATAGAGATAGAGATAGAGATAGAGATAGAGATATAGAGATAGAGATAGAGATAGAGATAGAGATAGAGATATATAGATATAGATAGAGATAGAGATATATAGATAGAGATAGAGATAGAGATATATAGATATAGATAGAGATATAGAGATATGACTTTTTAGTCCTTTTATTACAAAAATATAAAAGTAACAATATACACGTTTTGCAATGAAATCAATAATGCCAAGAAGAAGAAGAAGCACCCAATGATCATCAAATAAGAAACAATCAGTATCTCACAACAGTATTCTAAATTCGTTTTCTTTAACCTCACAAAACACACCAAGTATCAACAAAGTTTTGAAAATTTCCGGCCTCGTTGGAAAGGGTAAATTCCAGTTTCAATCTTGCTGAGACTAATGCATTCAAACACAACATGATATTGCAGTGCTCTATCGGTTTGCCAGATAGTTTGTCTTTTCTTGTCAAATAAACAGCAAGTTTCGCAGTTGCTATTAGGAAATTAAACAGTTTAGATGCAGGATTCTGTTTAGGAGCAAAACCAAAGACGAAATTCCTCAAAGAAAAAGTAACATGCATTTCGTGTGCAATGTAATTCAACCAATGAAACAAAGGAAATAATCGGATACAGTCTATGAATGCATGAAACAAGTCCTCATTGACTGTACAGAAGGGACAACAAACAGATACAGGAGAAAAATGTCTAATAAACGTGTTGGAAGGAACAATCCAGTGGGCCAAACGCCACTGGAGATCACCTGTTCTTTTGGATGTGGGCTCACTATACATGGCTTCCCAGATAGGTTCGGAGGGGGGTCCTCCGGGTAACAATCCTTTCCATCGGGTAACTCCATTTAACGAAGGGTTCCCATTTAACAGCTTGAGGCACATCTTGTAGATGCCCTTGCTGTCCATTGTCTGGAAAAGCTTTGACCCATCGCTAACAGGGGGCAAATCGTTTTGAATGGGTTCAACAATCAATTTAGGCACTGTCGGCTCATTTAGATCTTCTTCTGTACCTCGAGTCCAAGTTAGGCCAAGTTGCCGTCCCACCTGAATCATTTTCCTCAAAATTTTTGCAATCATCCTATGGGACCAAATCCCTGTCAGGTCGGCGATTTCACTTACGGATTTCCAACCATACCCTGAGTCATGTCGGAGATGCCGCACCTTCACGATACCAGCTGCTATAAAGTGTTGGCAAAAATCTCGACTCTTTGGAATGTCGGGAAAGAGAGGGTTATAGAACAAAGGCTCGTGTGCCAGCATTTTCGTTACATATGTGTCCGCCTGACGACTCACAGAAAGACTCTGCCAGGCATTTAAGAGGCTTTGGTAAAAAGCAGGGAGAACCGATATGTCGACATGTTGGAGGTTCATTTGAAAAAGTTCAAACCCGTACCCGAGCCTACCCGCTCGCTGCAGTACAAGGCGTGCAGGGAGCCGGCCTGGCAGATGTTCCATGTAGAGGAGACGTTGAATGGACCGCAGCCGGAAGGCCATTAGGCGGGCTTTGATGTCGACGAGGTTGTGGCCACCCTCAGCCGAGGGGCGACATATCACATCGGGTCGTAGCCAGTGGTAGCCTCCCCAGAAGAAGTCCACCAGTTTGCCCTGGAGTGCTTTGAGTAGGGCCTCCGGCGGTTGCAGGCAGATGAACCTATGCCACAACATTGTGGCAACTAAGTTGTTGATCACTAGCACACGGCCCTTGAAGGACAAATGAGGTAAAACCCTTTTCCATCGGTTCAATCTTTCTCCCACTTGCTCAATTACCCCGTCCCAATTTCTTTGAGCATACTGTGGGGAACCAAGGAATATGCCCAAGTACTTAATTCCCTCACTTCCCCACAGCAACCCTGCGGGGAGGGATGGGGGCGGCTGTGGTACAGGCTGAAGAAGGTTGCGATAAAGGGAGGGTATCCATAACGTCTTGCTCTTGTTCCAATTGATTTTTAAAGAGGAGGCAGCGTGAAACTTTGATAGGCACTCAACAAGGATATCAATATCATCCTTATCTTTTACAAAGATGCAGACGTCATCCGCATAAGCACATAGGGTTAGCGGTGCACTCATGGGAGAAAGTGCTATTCCAGAAATCTTCTTTCTCAGTAGATTGAGAAGAGGCTCTAAAGAAAGAGCAAACAATAAACCAGAGACTGGGCACCCTTGCCGAACCCCTCTCCGAACCTTGATGGGGGGAGCCAGCACATTATTAATCTTAATTAAACTAAATACATCTGTGTATAGCAAGGAAATGTAGGAACGAAAGTTTGCTCTGAGGCCGCATGCCTGTAACACATGATGCATAAACTTATGGTCGATACTGTCAAATGCCTTTTCAAGATCAAGCGACATCATTCCAAAGTCTTCTTTAACACGGTTACCATCAATGAGATCTCTGATTAAAGAAATATTATCATGGATGGATCTTCCAGGAACACAGTAACTCTGTTCTGGCAGTACTAGATCACCAATAACCTTTTTTAGTCGATTAGCTAGTACTTTTGAAAAAAGCTTGTAGTCCGTGCACAGCAGGGAGATCGGTCGCCAGTTCACCAAAAGTCGGGGATCTTCAGTTTTCGGGAGCAAGCACACTACGGCTCTTCTTAGACTCAGCGGCATTATACCAGTCTGTATAGAAGTGTCCAAAACATTCAGCAACTCAGGGCCTAAAAGGTCCCAAAATGTCAGAAAGAATTCGGGAGGTAGACCGTCAATACCCGGAGCTTTCCCTGAATCCATGGCAGCAAGAGCACAGGTTAGCTCAAGGAGGGTGATTGGTAGGTCAAGCTCCAACCGTTGAGCCTCAGTTAGGGAGGGGAGGTGAGAGGTTAAATCCATCATTGTATCATTACAAACAGTCTGCTCCTCACAAAGTTTTGTATAGAATTCAATAATGTTTAGTCTAACATCATCCTCGTTGACAACAACGTTGCCTCTCGAGTCCAAAACAGAAGAGATTAGCCGTGATGGCTTGCTTAAGGATTCTAACTGAAAGAAAGACTTGTTTGGGGTGTCTGATAATTTTACATTCTGTATTCTAAGTCTAATTAACGTACCGGCTGCTTTCTCTTGAACTAACTCCCTTAAAAGAGCTTTCTTTACAAGCAATAACCGGTAATTGGCGTCATTGTTTTCATGAGCCAATTTACTCTCCAATTGTAGAATATCCAATTCCAACCGGGCCATTGTAAAGTGCTTGTCGTTTGTGCTGTGTGATTGGAAACATTGACAAAAAACCCGAATTTGAGATTTCATGTTATCCCACCATATGCTGGATGAAGAAAAGGAAGATTTCTTTGCTACTAGACTTGCCCAGAAAACACGAAAGGCTTCTTTAAACATACCATCTTCTAGAAGTCTAACATTAAACGTCCAATAAGCGCTCCTATTTGCGGGTTGAGGAAAGGAAAGGTTTAGGGTTACCATATGATGGTCTGAAAACACGGAAGGAAAAAGATTTGAAGAAACCGCAGTATTTTTAAAGGGTACGTTGATGTACCATCTGTCAAGTCTTGCCAAGGATACTCGACTATTGGCGCATCGACACCAGGTGTACTGGGATGTGTTTGGGTGGTGCAACCGCCAAACATCAACGAAGCCCATTGTGCTAAAAAAAATTGGATAAGTGTACATGGGACTCAGGATGGGGTTCGACAGAGTTTCTGTCAACCGATGGGTCGAAGGTGCAATTGAAATCACCTCCGACACACACACAATGATCAAAATCAACCGATCTTAAGTGATTTATCATTGAGGTGAAGAAGGACTTACGCTCTACGCTATCACTTGGCGCATACACATTAAAAATGGTGTAATGGAAGTTATGGCTTACTAGTTTGAGAGAGCTAAGCCGACCATTTATTACCTCCTGAAAATGGCATGACTCACACACGAGGCCTGGCTTCAGCAGGAAGCCGATTCCAGCAGATGAAGCTGATAAATTGCTGAAATAGCATTGGCTCTTAAAAAGTTGATGCCAGTTATGTTCCACATTTGGTGTGATGTGAGTTTCTTGAAGTAAGATCACATCCACCTTTTTCCGTTGAAATATGTTTTTTACTTGAACCTGGCGGAGGTGGCTAGCACCACCACCGTTAATATTTAAAGTTGCAAGTTTTATAGTTTTCATCCTGTATTGATGAAATCAGCCTGTGGCTGGGAACACTCTACACCTGCACGTGTGATGAATTTTCTTAACCTGTGGTATTGTGACTTATTCAGGTCAAATTGTTCAGGCGTTTTAATTATGGATTTTGCAGTGTGGATGAATGCAACCAAATCGGCAAAATAGTCTTTAATGACTATGTTACGCTGTCTGTACGTTTCGGCTAGAAACGACACGATGTGTTTGGGGGGTATCTGTGACTGAGATGCTGATGACTGTGACAGCTCAGTCACTTCCACCTCGTCCTCAGTCACTTCCACCTCGTCCTCAGACAGGTCTGATAATGTCCCACCTGGATCTTGGGCCTTACTTGCAGCTCTCACGAGCTCCTCTGGATGCATCTCCTGAGATTTCGTTGGGTACTCTGGTACACACTCACGAGCAGACTGGTGCTTACTTTCTTTATGTGTGCTTTGGCAAATGGCTGCAGATCTCTGCGTAGCCGGGGTTACGATTTCTGTTTGTAAGACAGAGCAATTTGTTTGGTCACCAGTCCGCTCAGCTACTGGAGGGGGAACCGGTAGGGCTTCGCGTTCAGGCTCAAAAATGGCCGCATTGTTCGGATCAATGTAGGCTTTATTCTCAGAGCCTGGGAAATCAGTAACATCCTCTTTTCCACTTTGGCGTTCGATATTTTCGTTTGCTGTAAACGTTTTGCCCTCTTTTGCAGAGACAGTGTCTCTGCCCAAGACAGCCTTCTTTATCGCACCATCGGGGCTATTTGTTAGTGGTGCTTTCCGTTTTTTGGTCAGTATGACAAGTTCTTCATTCATGGGTTCGCCAGCAGTACTAGCATCACCAAGTGCCATCTCACTGGGTTTGGGTGGCACCGGGGCGTCGGGAAGCACGGTCGGGGCGTCGGGAAGCACAGTCGTGGCGTCGGGAAGCACAGTCGGGGCTTCGGGAAGCACGGTTGGGGCTTCGGGTAGCACGGTTGGGGCTTCAGGTAGCACGGTTGGGGCTTCGGGAAGCGTAGTCGGGACCTCGGGAAGCACAGTTGGGACATCAGGAAGCACAGTCGGGGCATCGGGAAGCACGGTCGGGGCTTCAGGTAGCACGGTTTGAGCGCCAGGAAGCACGGTTTGAGCGTCGGGGAGCACGGTTTGAGCATCGGGGAGCACGGTCGAGGCGTGAGGAAGCACGGTCGAGGCGTGAGGAAGCACGGTCGAGGCGTGAGGAAGCACGGTCGAGGCGTGAGGAAGCACGGTCGAGGCGTGAGGAAGCACGGTCGAGGCATGAGGAAGCACGGTCGGGGTGTTTTCTTTTTTACAGCCCACATTGGTGTGTCCCAATTTGCCGCACTTCGTACAAGATGCTTTGGGACAAAACCTTTTAACGTGTCCGAAGGCTCCACAAAGGAAGCACGTTAAGGTGCCTGACGAAGCGTACATTTGATATTGACGATCATTTACCGAAATTTTAAACGAGATGTTTAGTCCTGTATCGTCGCCGCGATCAGGAAGCACCATGAATACTTGTCTCCGGAAACTCATAACATGTTTCATTCGTTCATCCCGACATCCCAGGGGAATCATCGAGATTCGGGAAACAACAGTTCCATACCGGGTCAGAACAGCCATTAACTTATCATCTGTGATAAACGGAGCGACATTTGAAATAATAACTTTAATCGCCGGTGTGTCCATCGGGGAAACCATGACGAACTGCCCACCTTTCAATGACAGACCGGTACTAACAACATCATGCACGAACTTCTCGTCCGACACGAAAACAACAAACTTTTGGTTCATCCGCGACGCGGCGCGGACATTTTCATCGCCGATAACATTCCCTACAGCTAGGATAATGTCCTCGGTAGGAACACCTTCGGGAGGGACACACACGAAAGCATGCTTCCTTGTTAGGGTTTCAAACCCTTCCTGCCATGCACGAACACTCGCCATAACGGCGATGTCTCACCTTTCCACCTTGACCAGGCGGAAAGGACACAAAATAAATAAAGTCGAAATGAAATAATGATTAATAAAGTTCACACGACGCGAGTAAGGTAAACAGCACCGACGGAGCAGGTAAACTGAACCGAACGGGTCTGCTCTCACCTTTGGGCTCTTCTCTCACTCTCTCTGTCTCAAGGGAGGGAAAGGGGCACAGGTGGTAAAGAAGGACACGACAAAGGCGCGATGGGAAAGGAAGGAATGGGGGGGGGGGGGGGTGAGGACAACACAACACAAGCACGGAGCTACAGCACACGAACACCAGTGCACGCCATCTTGCCACGCCCAACACACGAACGGCCAGCAGGGGGCGAGAGAGAGAGAGAGAGAGAGAGAGAGAGAGAGAGAGAGAGAGAGAGAGAGAGAGAGAGAGAGAGAGAGAGAGAGAGAGAGAGAGAGAGAGAGATAGAGATAGAGATAGAGATAGAGATAGATGTCGCAAGTCGATCTTTGCACTTTCGCCATGTGTGCCCATGTACCCATACACAACTTTCTTTTTTGTGTCACAAGCCTTCCTGGGAGTTCCCTGAATCCAGCATCATTGGTAATTTTTCAAATCCTTTAATTCGTTCTCAAGTTATAGTATGACAAACAGAAATGGCTCCTTTTATAATATACATACAAGGATGTTTCTTGGATCATATTTTTAGGAGCGTGTTACCCATTTCAGACTAAAGTTTAATTGAGCTAAAAGTAACTTGTTCCCTGTCCTACATCCTGCTGCTGAAAATGCCGATGGATCAAGTTTGACATTGTGCTCTCGGTATACTGTATAATATATATATATATAATATATACCACTGGTCTTTTGTTTATGATGCCATATATTAACTTGGTTTGAGCTCTGTAACAGTGTAATGATGATTTCTCTTTTGCGCTCTGAGTATGTACTCGTTTCTGTTTTGACCTTCTAGTTTTGAGCATTTAGAGTTCTGGTAATGATCTCTTCTGATTTATGTCTCTCTAGTGAGCTGCTTTCTCCACAGCAACATTATGATTGGGGACTGCGAGCCCTCAAGTCCGTGCTACAGGGATGTGGCAATCTATTGAGACGAGATAAGCTACAAAATAATCAGCAAGGTAAGGCTTTCACATCTTACCAACTTGTGTATCTTACCTACACCAAAGGTTTGTACGCATCAATAACCGGCCATGCTTTTTGTGAAGCTGAGATCACATTGCAATCCTTTCTGAAAACCTGTCAGGGATCTTCATTGGTTCTCTCATTGTGGGGAGCACTATGGCAGCCTCACATGTATAGGTAGTGGACAAAAAATGGAAACACCTGGGTAAATTAGGGATACCAAGCAACGGCTTCCACACAGGTGTGGCCCAGAAGCTCCTCCATCGGCAATACACATTGAAAAAAGGAGGGGTGGGGGACACATTATGACATACAGGTCGTGGACGAAAAATGGAAACACCTGGTGAAACAAGTGAATCCACTTGGATTCCGCCCAGGTTGGCACATGGAAATTATGATGTAGCATAATTATCATCTCGGGTCAAGATTTGAAATTATGCCATGGTTTTTGTAAAATTGCTACTAGTATTCACATTATGTACTTTCACCAAAACATACATCATCATAGAAACATACATAGAATTTGGGTCCTCTGGGTCATTTGGGTCCTCTGGGTCATTTGGGTCCTCTGGGTCATTTGGGTCCTCTGGGTCATTTGGGTCCTCTGGGTCATTTGGGTCCTCTGGGTCATTTGGGTCCTCTGGGTCATTTGGGTCATTTGGGTCATTTGGGTCCTCTGGGTCATTTGGGTCCTCTGGGTCATTTGGGTCCTCTGGGTCATTTGGGTCCTCTGGGTCATTTGGGTCATTTGGGTCCTCTGGGTCATTTGGGTCCTCTGGGTCCTCTGGGTCCTCTGGGTCATTTGGGTCCTCTGGGTCATTTAGGTCATTTGGGTCCTCTGGGTCCTCTGGGTCATTTGGGTCCTCTGGGTCATTTGGGTCCTCTGGGTCCTCTGGGTCCTCTGGGTCATTTGGGTCCTCTGGGTCCTTTGGGTCATTTGGGTCATTTGGGTCCTTTGGGTCATTTGGGTCCTCTGGGTCATTTGGGTCCTCTGGGTCATTTGGGTCGTCTGGGTCCTCTGGGTCATTTGGGTCATTTGGGTCCTCTGGGTCATTTGGGTCCTCTGGGTCATTTGGGTCCTCTGGGTCATTTGGGTCCTCTGGGTCATTTGGGTCCTCTGGGTCATTTGGGTCCTCTGGGTCATTTGGGTCCTCTGGGTCATTTGGGTCCTCTGGGTCATTTGGGTCCTCTGGGTCATTTGGGTCCTCTGGGTCCTCTGGGTCATTTGGGTCCTCTGGGTTATTTGGGTCCTCTGGGTCATTTGGGTCCTCTGGGTCATTTGGGTCCTCTGGGTCATTTGGGTCATTTGGGTCCTCTGGGTCATTTGGGTCCTCTGGGTCATTTGGGTCCTCTGGGTCATTTGGGTCCTCTGGGTCATTTGGGTCCTATATTCCTATCCTATAACATATATATCTCCTATAACCTATCCTATAAATATAGATTTGATGACGTCATGTTTACACATCTGAGCGACAGAAATGAGCGACAGAAATGAGCGACAGAAACTAGCTTCACTTTTGAGCGCCCGAAATTCCCAGGCAAACGCTATAACGCACCAGGTTTACAACCTGTGCGTTAATAAAGGACAGCTTCCACACAGGCGTGGCCCCCTTATGTTAAGCAAATAACATCCCAGCATGCCTTGGGACATGTATAAATATTCTGCACAGGCCTGGATGCCTATAATTATGGCTAGCACGGCTGCAAGAGGAGACCCACAAATGCGCCCCCATCCACACAGTACGTGTGGTCGCCCAATGGTTTGATGAGCATTACATTGATGTTATCCATACGTCATGGCCTTCTCCGTCATCAGATCTGAACCCAAACAATCATTTATGGGATATTCTGGAACGACGCTGAGGACAGCATTTTCCACCTGTATAAAACAGGTGTGAGTTGATTGACTTTCTCGTCCAAGAATGGTGCCGCGTCCCTCCTGCAGAATTCCATACACGGGTGGACTCTATACCACGGCACTTACAGGCCAGGCCATATTGGCCGCAAATGGTGGCCCAACGCCCTATTAAGTGACTTTACATTGGTGTTTCCATTTTTTTGTCCACTACCTGTATATCAAAGTGATTGCTTTAAAGGGGTTACATACCAGGAAGAGTCTTAACATTTTATTGTCAGAAAGTATCATTGCTCAGTATTTTTCCATCTATAAGCTTATTCAATTGGACAATCCAGCTTAATATTCTTTATATAAAAGCAACATCTAATGGGAAGCAGCATTGCTTCCTGCACCAGAGTAAGTATGCATTTTGAGCCCATTTCCTTTACAAATTTATGAATAAATAGCTCGTAGGCAAACACTATCGCTGTCCAGCTGTAAGCATTGTGCAGGTGAATTCTGTAAGTTTGTAGCTGACTTATTTCGGTTCAAACAAAAAACATAATTCAGGTTTACAAATTCAATCCTACTGTTGCAGCCATTTCACCACAAACCAATAATCTTTCAGTTCACAAGTTTGTTTGTTTGCTTATTTTTGATGATCAACAGCACAGTCTAAAGGATAATATGTGTGTTGACATGAATTTTGGCCTGTTTGGGGTTTTTTTTTTTAGATGAGGTGAGTTTAGCAGTGAGAGCTCTTCGCTTGGGTACGCAGTCCAAGTTGACCTTCGTTGACATACCACGGTTTGAGGCGCTCATTGCAGATATATTTCCTGCTATGAAACCAGCAACAAAGAGTGATGCGGGCCTGCGAGAGGCCTTCCAAGAGGCTTGCCGACTCTCACACCTGATTCCATTGGAAACACAGGTGTGCTGCAATAAATCCTTGGGGTGGTGGGGTGTGTGGGGGTGTGGTTGGACATATGCTTTATGTTTTAATATATACCTTATTTTCAATCTGTGCAACCTTTTCTAGTTGAATCCTGCTTAAATACCACAAGTCTAATGGGATAATACAGTGGTAGCAAACTTATCTTTGAGCTGCCCTAATCTATGTTTGATTATTTGCTGCCTATAAACTGTCGGATTGATGCTTTGCAGATAGGGACTTGCATCATCAGATAGGGTGTGCTATCGCACTGATGGACATTAGGCTGGGGATGTCTCTGCTAGTATTAGTTGGAGGATGATAAAGATCTTTCGTGACTTTTCACAAAGAGTAGGCAGGTTATCGTCTGCATCGTGGCTAAATTCTTAGTTCCTGCCCTAACCTACAAAGGGCACTGCATCAGCGGCACAGCATCCATGGCACATCTGTACTCCCAGCAATGATGCAAACCAGCAGCCACGTGCTGCGCAGGAATGAATGAACTTCTCATGCACAGAATGTTGATCTCCAACATACATATCAAGTCGCAGTAAACTACAATGAGTAAAGGTATTTTAAACCGTATCATTGTATTTTAAAGCAATTTCAATGGTTGAGAGACAGAGAGAGACAGACAGATGCAGAGCGACAGTGGCAGTGGCGTGTATATGTGTGTGTATGTATATATATATATATATATATATATATATATATATATATATATATTTATAGAGTTGTGGCCAAAAATATTGGCAACCCTGTACTTTTTTTAAAAAATGCACCATTTCTTCCAGAAAATTGTTGCAATTAAAAAATATTTTGGTATCCACATATGTATTTCTTTGGTTTGCAGTGGAACAAAACATAAAAACCTGAAAAAATTAATAAATCTTAGCTTAATCCACACAGAAATGCTAAAATGGCCCGGACAATATTATTGGCACCTTTTAGAAGTTGTTAGAAATAATTAGATTTCAAGCAGGTGATTCTCCTTTACTTTGGAATTGAACTCACCTATGGTGAGATGCAGGTGCCTGCAATATAATTATCACTCATTCAACCAGTTTTAACAGAGAAAAGGAGTCATTCTGCTGTTTTGTGTCACTGTGTGTATCGCAATGAGCATGGAGAAAAGAAAGAAAACCAAAGAATTGTCTGAGGAGGTCAGACACAAGATCGTAGCCAATCATGGACAATCTCATGGCTGTAAGTACATCTCCAGAGACCTTGACGTTCCTGTGTCCACCGTACGCAATGTTATCAGGAAGTTTAAGGCCCATGGCACTGTAGCCAACCTCCCTGGACATGGCCGCAATAGAAAACCTGATCGAAGACTCCAGTGAAGGATTGTTCAAATGGTGGAGAAAGCACCTCTATCAACTGCCAAACAGATTCAAGCTGACCTTCAGAAACAAGGTATGACAGTTTCAACTCGCACCATCCGTCGCCAACTCAGTGAAAGGGGATTATGGTAGGAGACCCAGGAGGTCCCCACTGCTGAGAAAGCCTGACTGGAGTTTTCCAAAACACACCTGAACAAGCCAAAGTCCTTCTGGGATAATGTCCTGTGGACAGATGAGACCAAATTAGAGCCTTTTGGTAAAGCACATCATCTCTATGTTTATACAAAACAAAATGAAGCCTTCAAAGAAAACAACACCTTCCCTACAGTCAAACATGGAGGGGGTTCAGTGATGTTTTCGGGTTGCTGTACTGCCTCTGGTACTGGGTCCTTTGAATGTGTGCATGGCATCATGAAATCAGGAGACTACCAAGGAATTTTGGAGTGCAATGTTCAACCTAGTGTGAGAAAGATGGGTCTCCGTCGAAGGTCATGGGTCTTGCAGCAGGACAATGACCCCAAACACACTTCAAAAAGCATCCAGGAATGGTGCAAGATAAAACACTGGACTGTTCTGAAGTGGCCAGCAATGAGTCCAGATGTAAATCCCATTGAACACTGGGAGATCTGAAACCAGAGGAAGCAAGAGAACAATGGGAGATCTGAAAAGAGCAGTTGGGAGAATGCACCCTTCAAATCTGGGAGAACTAGAGCAGTTTGCACAAGAATATTGGGCCAAACTGCCAGTAGAGAGTTGGAGGAAGCTCATTCATGGCTAACGCAAGCGCTTGGCTGCAGTTATTTTGTCCAAAGGCGGTTCTACCAAATATTAAGTCTCGGGTATCAATAATTTTGTCAATGCAATTTTTTATTTTCTGATTTAAAATGATATATTAAGTTATGAATCAAAAACAAAGTTTATGTAATATTAACAATGAAATAAAGAATTGTGGAGACCAAATACTTTCGTCAATTTCAACTTATTTTTCGAGAAAATTGTGAGTTATTTGAAAAAAGTGCAAGTGTGCCAATATTTTTGGCCATGACTGTACTACAGGAGGTAAAAATGATAGAAAGGTATTAAAAGCCCTCTATGTTACAAACATTTGAAAGTTGGAATTTGAAAACAGAAAGTGAAGAGAGAAAATGAAAGGTAGGAGAGAGTTTGGAGAAAATAGAGCTTTGGGAGCAGAAGAAGACAAAGAAATGGAGGTTTTAAGAGATTGGAATTAAAGTGCTGGGCTTTTGGGGATGTTGGGGATAGGAAATAAAATCGTTCATAAATCCTATCTGTGGGAGCTCTGCAACAGCCAAATTACAGCTGAGGCCCACTGCCACTCTTGGGGGTCTTGCTCAATCCGTGAACCTCCCAACCTGGATTAGTGCAACTGATGTGTCCTTCTGCTGGGCTTGTTTATGACTAACTTTCCATCCAATCTCTCCAGTTTTGCCTCTGCCTCTCTTGCTTCCTCTGGCAATGTTTTTGTCGAAGCCGATGTCTCTCTGCCTCTTATGATATGAGAGAGCAACCTCAACCTTGCAGAATATGGCTGTTTCCAAGCAGCAGGAACTATTCTTCTCACAAAATAATTGATCTGCCATCTCCACAGGATTTGATACTGATTCTGCCTGGGAATGTCTCAAACGCTGACCAATTATCCCATCCCATCTGCAGCTATAGCATCTATCCTCTCGGCCCAGGTACACTGAATTATGTGGGGAGGCGGTTGCGGTCAAGCAACTTGTTTTTCAACATTGAAAGCCAAGTGAACCGATGTTGTAATGTTATGTGACTGCGTAATCGAGATGTGACCTGTCGATTCCACCCATTGGACTCATCGTGAACTCATCCACAGTCTTTGTAATGAATGCTTAGACTTGTACACATTTCAAAACAATTTTCCGGTATCAGATCATTCCTGTGTTTGCTGCATTTTGCATCAATATGAAATAGAAAACAAGAAAGTGGTGGTTCAATTAATAAATTAACTCCACCACCAAAGGATGTCATAACCGATTTGCAAACCGATTTCTACTGAAAATTCAAATAACCGATTTGTTTTTACTTAAAAGAGGAAGAATACCATTTAAATTGTTTGACTGGACTTATGGAAGAGAAATGGATGGGTTAATTTAACCATTTTCAATTCTAATGATTTCGCATGTTTGGTCCATTTTCTCTTAGTTGTGCAAAGCAGAAGAGCTCCAAGAGCAGCTGCGGCGTCGCACAGGCGTGGTTCTGTTGGGCCATCCCGGTGCAGGCAAAACCACCGTGTGGCGCCTATTACGCACGGCACTCGGGATGCTGGAGGGCGTCCCCGCTCTTCGTGTGCACATATTCAATCCCAAGGCCGTGACTCGGCGGCAGCTCCTGGGCCACGTTGATCCTGATACTCGAGAGTGGACGGACGGTGTTCTGTCCGCCTGTGCGCGGCAAGTTGTTGGCGAATTACCAGGTCAAAGGACATCTTGTGCCTCGTACATTTCCTTTCGACTGCATACTTGTTTATTTTCTATTGTCATTTTGGTGACTTATGGCACTGACATGTCTGGGTACATCATGAGGAGGTTTGGTGGCTTGTGGAAAAACTACTTTAAGCAGAAATGAATTACTTTAAGCAGAAATGAATTACTTTAAGCAGCAATTTGCCGTTTATTTAGAAAGATTTCATGTTATTTTCTGGGCTTGTAAATCAGTGCAAGAAAGCAATACAGTTGTTTTCTCAACATTTGTAAAGGCCTAAGATCTTGCCTCAATAGCACAAACACAGCACTTAAAAGGAGACTACAATACATGTGTGAACTAATACAGGTTCACGTGCTATAAGCCATGTCGCTGCACCTGCAATATTGATCAACACCCTTAAAAACTGACACTACGCCGTTATCCAACAGACGTTCACTCCTGGATCGTGTGTGATGGGGACATTGACCCAGACTGGATTGAGGCCCTCAATTCGGTACTGGATGACAACAGGCTGCTCACACTTCCCAGTGGTGAACGCATCCAGTTTGGCCCAAACGTGAACTTTATATTTGAGACACATGACCTGGGTGCAGCCTCACCAGCTACTGTCTCTCGTATGGGCATGGTCTTTATGAGGTACCCTTTGCTTTCTGTTTTTGAATTGTTTCTTACTTTATAGCTATCGGTCACCCAAGCTTGTATGCGAGGCATTAAATGAAAACTCAATTTGCAAAATTAGTTGCTTATGCCCAGGTTTTTCAAAATAATGAACGTTTTGTGAAAACCTTGATTACCTCTGCCACTGAAGGTGGATCGATGTTATGTTTTCACTCCTGTCTATCTGTCTGTTTGTTTGTCTGTCTGTTTGTCTGTTTGACTGTGAACAAGATATCTCAAAAAGTTGTGGACGGATTCAGACAAAACTTGGTGGAGAGGTTGCTTATGTGACCAGGAAGAATTGATTCAATTTTGGGGAAGAATCGAACTCGGATCCGGATCAGAGAATTTTTAAGTGATTCTTCACTATTGAGTGATAGGGCTAAAACCGATATATAGCACAATATCTCAAAATGTTATGGACGGATTTGTCCAAAACTTGGTGGAGATGTTGTGTGTGTGTGTGACAAGGATGAATCGATTCGACTTTGGTGAAGATCTGAATATGGATTTGGATGCGAGAATTATTTAATTTTTAAAGTGATTCTTCACCGTTGAGAGATCGGGCGAAAAGCGACATATAACATGGTATTAAAAAAAGTTATGGACGAGTTATGTCTAAACTTGGTCGATGAGTTGGGTTGGTGACAAGAACAAGTTGATTCGATTTTGGTTCAGGTCCGAATGCAGATCCGGCCTATCAGTGGGATACAAAACATAAACTGTTCAGCCTGGCGGAGGTGTGCGCTCTACCGAGTGCTGCTCTAGTTGCCTTTGTGTCAGAAATGCTTCCTGATATTAGTTTGAAAGTGATGTAAAAAGAGCGATTTCCTTTGCTTCATCATTTGTTCCGCTTTATCGCATGCCAGCGACGAAGATTTGGATGCGAAGGCTCTAGTGTCCAGCTGGATACACCGCCAACCTGATGATCTACAACCGATTTTGTCCAGCATGCTCAATGATCATTTCTATCGGGCTGTAGACTTTTTGCTCAAACAGGTAGAGACATCCTTTTCAAGCCTTCATTATTGAAAATGTAAGTTTGTTTTAAACTCCCAGGAAGTTTTGTCGATAGGGGATTTCACCTCCACCCCACCCTCCCTCCTTTTTCCCACATTCTCCAGAATGAGTTTGCGATTCCAACAAGCCTAGCAGGTACTATATATAATGGTCTCTCTCTGCTGCACAACACCCACCGCCCACGTGCATGCTTGGTGGCATTAATCCGTGGTCTTGGTGGTAATCTCACTGCGCCAGCTCAGCAAAAGCTCGCGGCACAGGTCAGATTCTTATCAAAAGTACAAATTCATGCTCAAATCACACTCATTATCACTTTGAGCATTGTTTTTAGCAATGGTTTCATTTGCACAGCATTATTTGCTATTTTTTTATTACATCAAGCAATCTATGCTCCATCTATTTTTCAGCTGTTCACTTGGTTTTGTGAGCCTGCACCAGACTCTCGTCATCTCGTGAATGTTCGCTATGACCCCGAGTGCGATAGTCTGCTTGCATACCCTGGACCAATAAAAGAAACATCTGGAAGTGTGGAGCAGGTACAGGTTCCTTCAATGCTTGATCCTGTATCACCACCTGTGGTACTCACAGCCATGGCGCAACGCTGTCTAGACCTCATCCTTCCCTGGTTGGAGAATCCCTTGCACCCGGCTTTCTTGGTAGTCGGCCCAGAGGGTTGTGGCAAGAGGTATATAATGATAATAATTCATAATATAATATTTTATGTTATTTTATCATATATATATATAGTGATACTCATCAAGGCCCTGTCATGCCCGTTGGCAGCACACTGCTGCACCATGCATTCTCGCAGCTGCGCTCTGCACAGGTGGCCGAACTTTCTTGCACTTCTGAGACAGGGCCCAACCATGTGCTGCACAAACTTGAGCAGGCATGCCGTTCGTCCAATGGGAATTCAGGCCGGGTGTTGCGACCACGCCACGCGGAACGGCTGCTCCTCTTCCTGCGTGGCATCAGCTTGCCACACCCAGACAAGTGGGGAACTTGTCGACTCATCGCCTTCCTGCGACAGGTGTGGCACAATGGGAAGCCAAGTGTTGTGAGGCCTAGTGTGACAGCTTCATGCAATACTTCATTTGAATTTGTTGGACTAGTACACCCAGTCCCTGTGGGAGCTGCTGGAAGGGTCATGTTATTATTCTCACTGGGGTATATAGATTACAGTAGATCTAGGCCCGGATCCATTGGTCTGGAGGAGATGCGATATAAGCATTTAATCCCTCAAGTACGTCGTGTTTCCTCCATTTCAGTTCAGTGTTAAACAGCAGTAGCAACTGTTTGAAAAAGTTTGTGGTTTATAATATTTTTACTTCTGGTAGGGGTGCCCCACGATACACCACAATACGCTATTTATACATGTAACACTGCGTTTGTCGAAGGAGGAAAACCCCTTGGGGAGAGGGGATACTATTAGTATTAATATTGTTTTGTAATAACGTTAATATTATGCTATTATTACCCTGTGCTCGCGAAGCGAAAAGCGGGGTTAAGCAGTCGGGTGCGTAAGTGTGCCGTGTGCCGTACTTGTGCCGTGGTACGGACGCCATCTTGGAAAAACGTTACACCTCTATATCTCCCAAACCGCTTCATTGAAAAAATTTAAACATGGCTCATTGTCAAGTACACCCCATGGGGAATAAGATATGTTGATGATGATCTCATTGGTGCCTCCATTATGACGTCATAATTCGACGAGTACAACTCTTGATCTGATCAGTATGAAAAAAAATAATTCCTCTGCAACTGTTAGTCCGATGAACACGAAATTTTCAGAATATGAGCGGCTCCTCCTCTAGAATTGTTCTAATGATAATTATGACATCATTGGTCACGTGGTACAGGCGCCATCTTGGAAAAATCGAAAAAAGTTGCACCTCTATATCTCCGAAACCACTCCATGGAAGAAATTGAAACATGGCTCATTGTCAAGTACTCCCCTTGGAGAATAAGACATGTTAATGATGATGTCATCGGTACCTTAATTACGACGTCATCATTTGACAAGTACAATGCTTGATTTGATCACTATGAATTTTTTTCTCTGCAATTCTTGGTCCGATTGACACAAATTTTTCACCAAAGGAGCGCCTCCTCATGGAGAATATTTTAATGCTAATCATGATGGCATAGGTCATGTGGTACAGGCGACATCTTGGAAAAACCGAAAAACTTTGCACCTCTATATCTCCAAAACTCCTCCATGGAAAAAATTGAAATGTGGTTTATTGTAAAGAACTCCATATGGGGAATAGGTCTTGTTAACGATGATGTCATTGGTGCCGCAATTATGACGTCATAATTCAACAGGGACAACGCTTAGTCTGATCAGTTTGAAATTTCCCGAGCGTGATCTATGCAACAATTTTATTAGAGAATATAAATTTATGATGTCATCGCTCACGTGAAAGAAGAAAAAGAGTGTGCCATATTGGATCAAAGAAAAAATAAACGTTCAAAAACAGAAGAGTTGGCTCGCACCAAGTTGACTCCGCAGGGTAAGTATTCTATGAATACCATCTAGTCATAGTGTTGTTATTACTTTTGTTATAAGAAGCAGCCGTGGGAAAATGTCATGATTAGCTATCTCAACACGGACATACACCTTAACAAAGATTTCGCCCTAGGCGGAAAAAAAACTCTTTGGGGAGGGCGTGGGGCAAAATGAAGTTGCTTCAACCTTGGTCTTATGACCCTTAATGCTCCTGTCAAGTTTGATTGACATTCGATAAGTAACGATTGAATGTATCGCTGTCAAAACGACAGACACCAAATTGCATATTTTAGTTTGATCTTTTTTTTTTAATCGAGGATTTTTTTTATCCTTTAATCAGAAAAATATACATACACAAGGATTTTCAAAGAAACTTTGCCGCAAAAGGTCATTTGGACCATCATATGTGTACTTCATCTTTAACATATTTATTATTTCACTTGTCCATTTCTTCAAATTGACTTAAGATAAATGTACTTTGATATAAATTTATGATTAACTAGTATATCCTATTTAACCAACCACGATTCACATTTTACCTCCTCCACCGAAGGTGGATGGAGGTTATGTTTTCACCCCTGTCTGTCTGTCTGTCTGTCTGTCTGTGAACAAGATATTGCAAAAAGTTGTGGATGGATTCAGACGAAATTTGGCAGAGAGGTAGTGTTTGTGACATGGACGAAATTATTACATTTTGGTGAAGATCCGGATTCGGATCCAGCTAGTAGAAATTTTTAAGCGATTCTTCACCTAAGGGAGATCGGGCCAAAAACGATATATAGCAGAGTATCTCAAAACGTTATGGACGGATTTGGACGAAACTTGGTGGAGAGGATGGATGTGTGACAAGGACTAATCGATTTGATTTTGGTGAAGATCTGAATATGCATTCGGATACGAGAGTTATTTAATTTCTAAGTGATTCTTCACCATTGAGTGATCGGGCTACAACCTATACATATCACGATATCTCAAAAAGTTATGGACCAATTGGGACGAAACTTGGTGGACAGGTTGCGTGTGTGACGAGGATGAATTGGTTCGATTTTGGTGAATATCTAATTATGGATTCGGATACGATAATTATTTAATTTTTAAGTGATTCTTCACCATTGAGAAATCGAGCGAAAGGCGATAAATAACATGATATTTAAAAAAGTTATGGACGAGCTATGACTAAACTAGGTGGATGAGTTGGTTAAGTGACAAGAACAAGCCGATTAGATTTTGGTTCAGGTCCGAATCCAGATCCGGCCTATCAGTGGGATACAAAACTAACTGTTCAGCCTGGCGGAGGTATGTGCTCTACCGAGTGCCGTTCTAGTAAACCACTATTATTTCGTCTGGGTGCTGACACAAAATTACCTCCAATTTTCAAGACGTACTGTGGGATTTTTCACATCCAAAACCAAAATGCAGACAACAAAGCCAGCTTTACATCTCCTTCCAATGGTTGCTGTGCTCCATAATGCGTCACCTTCTGCAGGTACTTCCCCCTCCCGCCCCCACCCCCCTTTCTGACTTGCCTGGCCTTCCATTGGGAAATCTGCAAGTACCCACTATGCTTGGCTCTGCTTAGCTACTGCGAGCTGATGGGATCAGTTATATTTGTGCCGATAAGTCATAAGAAATATTTAATTATTGATCCCTTTGAGTGCTATTAATTTTGAAGGTACATGCTACATATCTCTCCGTTAATATACAGTGTGCTCCATAAAGACCTGGACAACTTTGGTTTTTAATATATTTAGTACCACAAATGATACAACGATACCCTTTGATTTATATGATGCATAAACTTATAAAGATTTCTTTATTTTCAGGTCTGGTGGTTTAATGTAAAATAAAATGACGACTCCATAGAAGAAAGCTCAGTGCATCTAATGGTTCATTGAAACGAGATTTGACACATGTGTAATTTCAGCATAAATCAAGTTCAGCATAATTTCCATACAAGTATGGGAGGAATCCGCCATCGCAGACGAGTATCAGAGAGTGATACAAGAGGGTCAAGGAGACTGGAAGTTGTCAGAAACAGAAAAGTACCGGTCGACCAAGCACAAGTGCAGCAGATGTTGAAAGAGTGCGCAAATCATTTCAACAAAGTCCCAGAAAATAAATCCGACATGCATCCAGAGAACTGGGACTACCGACCATCACTGTACACAAGATTTTGCATAAAAGATTGAAGGTTTATGCCTATAAGGTGCAGATTCTGCAGGAACTCAAACCAAAGACGGATCCAAATTCAGGGCGTTTGCCTTGGAAGTGCTCAGTCACATAGAGGATTATGAAGATTACCTGAAAAAGGTCATGTTCACAGACGAAGCTTGCTTTCATGTATCGGGGAAGGTCTACCAGCATAATGTGAGAATCTGGGGGCTCTGAAAACCCCCACGTGGTCATTGAACACATACGCAACAATCCAAAGGTCAATGTGTGGTGTGGTCTTCTCCATGACCCCTTGGTGGGTCCATTTTTCTTTGTGGAGGAAACAGAGAACTCAACAATTGACGTGAACATATTGGAAGGATTCACCTTCCCACAGATTGAAGACCTGCAAGCCAATACCATTTTTCAACAGGACGGTGCTCCCCCTTTGGCCTTAGTCGGTCGAGCCGTCCTGAATGAAAAATTTCCAGGTCGCTGGAGACAGACCAACAGCCTTGTCCCCACAATCACCAGACATAACCCTCCTTGCGTTTTTTTCTGTGGGGGTTTGTCAAAGATGTTGTCGACAACACCAAGGTGGCAAACCTGCAGGATCTTTGTTCTCAGATCACAGCTACATGTGCACTGGTGAATGTAAACATGCTGAGCGGAACATGGCAATAACTCGTGCACCACCTTGATGCCCTGTGTGTGACAAACGGAGCTCACCTTGAAGTCTATTGATTGTGTGCACAAAACTTTGAGTGTCTGTATCATATAAACCAAAGGGTATCGTTATATGGTTTGTAGTTCTAAATATACACAAAGAATTAAGTTAAGCACCCCTACACAACGAATTAAGGTAAGCACCCCCTAATATATATTCTTTGTGTATATGTATACATTGGCATATATTCTAAGGTATGTGAGATCAAATAATGATTGGTATGACATTAGCAATTATCCATTGATGAAATTGAGTGATCAAAGTGAAAAAAAGTGATTGGTTGAGTCAGTGATCCGATCACGTGGGTCCTACACACGTTATTGACGCAAAGATCGCTAGAGGTCTTCTCAGAACAATGACTGTATGTTAGAAAACATAAACGTCATCCACACTGTCCGTGATGGACCTATAGCTCCATACTTAAATTGAGGTGAAAATATGCCTAAAATTCCCAAAAAATTTCACCTTAAATTATTCAGAATAAAATATTGAAAACGGCATGATTGTTATGTTTTTATGTGACCATAATATCACTTCTCCAGAAAATATAGCAATATCATGGGTATATTACACTGTTTTGACGACAACAAACTTGTAATGTGCGAGGTTGTAAATAAACGGGGGGGGTGCTTAACTTAATTCTTTGTGTATATATTAACTAGCAAAGTTGTCCGGGTCATTTTGGAACACTGTATTTCACACTTGTCCATAAAGTAGGTTCTGGTATGCCATGATGTTTGTAGTGATGTGATTTTCCAACCATGAGAATTATTTGTTAATTACAAACCTGTTTGTACTATGACCACAGTTGCTCACATATCGAGGATTTTACGACGACAACCTGGAGTGGGTGAGGCTTGAGAATGTGCAACTAGTGGCCTCCATGACCCATGTTGGCTCACCTGGATGTCACCCACTGTCACCACGGTTCACCTCACTGCTACACATCTGCTGTATGGAGTATGTACGACATTTAGGATCAACCCATATTATTAGGATGGCCCTTTTTTTTTTTTTTTTTTTTTTTTTTTTTTTTTGTATACAATATCGAGGCTCGTGAAAGAGCGAACATTAATCACATGAACACATAGAAAGACAAACCGACACATAAAACATATAACATAGGGAGCGGTAGACAAGATGGGGAGAGAGGGGGAAGGACACAAACACAACATTTGAGAGCAGGGACCGAGAGACATGGAGACATCGAGAGATCTGAGAGAGGGCGAGGGCTTTGGGGGGGGGGGGCGTGGGAAGGGGGCAGTGGGAGAGGTATAAAACATATGGACACTGCCAGGACTTCCAGGAAAGAAGTTGGAATTTCAAACAAGGTGGATCTGGGGTGAATTAGCGGGGGTAGAAAAGATCAAGGTTTTGGATGGGGGAAGATAAGAGATGGTGGTGAACAGCTGTTTTAAAGACCTGGAGGGAGGAGTGGGATTGAAGGGAGTGAGGGAGTTTGTTCCAGAGGCGGGAGAAAAGAGGAATGAAAGAGTGAAGGTGAGCGGAGAGCCGAGATTTCGGCAGTTTAACCATCAGAGGGTTGCTGGCAGATCTTGTGCGACCTGTAGGAATATTTGGGGGACAGAGCACAGAGAGAGCTGGGGGTGCAAGGCCGGAGAGGAGTCGGTAGAAGACAGAAAGACCACCTACCTGCCTGCGGTGAGTGAGTGAAAGGCCCTCAGAGATAGCTTCATCGCGGGAGATTCCAATAATTCTGAAAGCTTTGGTTTCAACAGCGTGAAGCCGAGCTAGGTGTGAGGCAGGAGCACCGGCCCATAGGGGAGAACAGTATTCCATTGAGCTGCGGATGAAAGCCTTGTATGTGGTGAGGAGCTCAGGTGTGCCGAGGAAGGACTTCGCACGACGGAGGATGCCCAGTCGGCGACTGGCTTTGGAGGCCAGCTTGGAAATGTGGTTTTCCCAAGAAAGATCATGGCAGATAGTGAGACCCAAAATCTTGAGCGACAGAACTTCTTGGAGAGGATTGTTGAGAAAGTAGATGGGAGGGTTGTCCAGTCGATCTTTTCGGAGAGACATAGTAAGAGTGTGAGATTTGTCAGGATTGAAAGACATGTTCCACTTGTTTGACCAGTCTGTGATTTTGTCCAGGTCTTCAGAGAGTGAGGAGGCAGCA
Source organism: Myxine glutinosa (assembly GCF_964187855.1). Taxonomy (NCBI): domain Eukaryota; kingdom Metazoa; phylum Chordata; class Myxini; order Myxiniformes; family Myxinidae; genus Myxine; species Myxine glutinosa. The sequence continues at coordinate 144,484,399 of NC_136268.1, read as the reverse complement.
GACTGCCGATCTGAGGGAAGAGGAATGGAGCGGCAGAGAGTGGAGTCATCAGCAAAGAGATAGAGAGGATTTTCGAGAGAGTCAGAGAGATCATTGATGAAGACCAGAAAAAGCACGGGGCCCAGAACACTGCCTTGGGGAACTCCAGCCTGAACAGGAAGAGGAGATGAGAGAAACCCATTCAGGGCCACACGTTGACGACGACTAGAGAGGAAGTCCGCCAGCCATGCGTGGAGATTTCCATGGATACCAAAGGAGGAGAGTTTGGTGAGCAGAGCGGGGTGCCAGACCGTGTCGAAGGCACGTGATATGTCGAGGGAGACAGCTCTAATTTCCTGTTTGGCATTGAGGACCTCCATCCATTGTTGAGACAGCAGAAGCAGCATGTCCAGAGTAGAGTGACCTGGTCTGAAACCAAATTGATGATCAGAGATCAAGCCATTGGAGAAGAGGAAAGATTTCATATCAGAAGCAATGATGGATTCCATGACTTTGCTGATAATTGGGAGAAGGCTGATTGGTCTGTAGTTGCTAGGATCTGTTTTTGCACCTTTTTTGTGCAAAGCGGTGATGTTGGCTGATTTCCAAGCAGATGGCTTTCCAAGCAGATGGCCTTTTTTGAGCATTTTTCTGTATCGTCTATCTTGTTTGCCTCATTTAGTATGTTGGTCACAAACTGGGAAAACAAAGAGTATCACATTATGTAGGTTTGTATGACAGAAGGCTGCAGATAATCAGGCAAGGAAAAAAGGATCTGGTGGAATTTTCGGATTCAGTAGTGTCTGCTGCTAGATTTGCTTCTAGTGTTGACAGAAGGACTAATAAATAAACAAGAAGATGTCATGCAGAGCACGATACTTGTAAAATCCCCCCCCCCCCCCCACTCCCCAATAAAAAAATTTCATTGATACAGCAAATTGTCCATTTCATCAAGATTAAAATTGACAATCTTGATCAAAGCTCAGGTCAATAGGAAGAAAAGTGACGATTTTTCAGATGAAAAATGATGATTTTGGAAGGTTGACCTTGACTTGACCTTTGACCTCAAAAATAGCTGGTTTCCCTATTTAGTGACTCGATGTGCAAATGCTGTTCAATTTTCAAGTCGATCGGATTTAAAATGGCGATTTTAGAAATTTGACCTCCAGTTGACCTTTGACCTCAAATCAATAGGCTTCTCAATTGGGATTACCTAGGCAATTTGGTGAAGTTTCGTGACGATCGCTTTAGAATTGTGACCTGTAGGCCGGTGACAAACAGACAAACAAGAAGACGTCATGCGGAGCACGATACTTGCAAAATACGCCCCCCCCTCCTCATCCCCAAGAAAAAAAATTCCATTGATACAGCAAATTGTCCATTTCATCAAGATTAAAATTGACGATCTTGATCAAAGCTCAGGTCAATAGAAACAAAATTGATGAAAATTGATGATTTTTAAAATTTGACTTTGAGTTGACCTTTGACCTTTTTACCTCAAAAATAGTATGTTTCCCAATTTAGTGACTCGATATGCAAATGCTGTTCAATTTTCAAGTCAATCGGTTGAGAATTGACGGCTTTTTAGATGAAAATTGATGATTTTAAAAATTTGACTAAGTTGACTTTTGACCTCAAAAATAGTTCATTTCCCAATTTAGTGACGTGATATACAAATGCTGTTCTATTTTCAAGTCAATCGGATTTAAAATGGCGATTTTAGAAATTTGACCTCCAGATGACCTTTGACCTTTGACCTCAAAATCAATAGGCTTCTCAATTGGGACGACTTATACAACTTGGTGAGGTTTCGTGACGATCGGTTTAGAATTGTGACCTGTAGGCCGGTGACAAACAGACAAACAGACAGAACCACAAACGGAACCGAACAATATATGTACTTGAAAAATCTTCGATTTTGCAAGTAACAAAAAACAGACGAAGTGAACCAATTTCTTTACCCCACTTTTAGCTTTGTGTGTGTGTGGAAATTATAAAAGCTTAAGTGCAACTTAACGACTGCATTTCCACACTTATGTCCACTGCTTTGGCCCGCAGCTACCCAGACCAAGTGGAGTTGCTGGCAATGTGCGTGTCATTCCTTCGCCCGGTGCTCATGGCCAGTGTTCCGAGTCACCCAGGCCGGAGCTCTCTGACCCAAGTGCCGAGCCTAGCAAGCAGCATGGTGCAGCTTTATGAGCACGTAAGGAGGTTAAATATCTTGGGACGAGCATTATATTACTTTAAAGCGCGGCGTTACGCGCGCTGCTTGTGAGCAAGGAGGAAGCGGACAAGCAGTAACATATAAACGCCTTTATTCAAGACTACACTGTAACACTCCGGGCTGGGCGCCCGGTGTCTCTCATGAGGCCACGCCTACCCCTCGGACGTGGCCACCGCCCACTTGGTGCGTGGAATGATGTCACCACGCCAGTGGGCTTTTGTGTCCGCCACACGCGCCCCCCCAGAATTCCCGCGCACCTGGAGGGCCAGTTTGCGGGGCAGACGAATGACCCGGCCGAAGCGCCCCCTGGCGATCGGCGGCGTCCGGGGTGCAGGGATGCCAGGTGGGATGCCCCTGGCTGCTCCTGGGATGGGTGCAGGACCGGGGGGCGGCGTGGCGGCGGGGCTGGGCGGTGCCGGGGGTCCGCCCGCAGGAGGGCGGCCCCGACGTGGGGGTCGGGCCACTGGCGGTGGATGGTCCACATCGAGGTGGGCCGGCTTGAGGCGGTCTACCGAAACGCGGTCAGGAGTACCGCCGATGTCCAGGGTGAAGTGCTTCGCCCCGGTCTCCAGCACGCGGAAAGGCCCGTCGTACGGGGGCCGCAGTGGTGTCCGATGGGCATCGTGGCGGACGAAGACGTACTCCGCCGTGCGAAGCTCCGGGGCGACGTGCGTCGGTGGGTGCCCGTGGCATGCCGTTGGCACCGGGGCGAACCTCTGGGCGGTCTCTTGCAGAGCGGAGCGCTGCTGTGCCGCGGACCATGGTGCCGTGGAGTCGGGGAGGAACTTGCCCGGCACCCGCAGCGGTTGCCCGAAGACCAACTCCGCCGCGGATGCGCGCAGGTCCTCCTTGGGCGCCGTCCGGAGGCCCAGCAGGACCCAGGGGAGCCTGTCGACCCAGCCGCCGTCGCGGAGGGTGGCCCGGAGCGCGGCCTTCAATGAGCGGTGAAATCGCTCACACAGGCCGTTAGCCTGGGGGTGGTAGGCCGTGGTTCGGTGCAGCCGGACCCCGAGCCCCTGCGCAACCGCCCCCCAGAGCTCCGAGGTGAACTGGGGGCCGCGGTCGGATGAGATGTCTGAGGGGGCGCCGAACCGGGCGACCCAGGTGGCGATGAAAGCCTGCGCGACATCGGCCGCCGTTGTCGACGCCAAGGGCACGGCCTCCGGCCACCGGGTGGTGCGGTCCACCATGGTGAGGACGTGGGTGAAACCCTGCGAGGGGGGCAGAGGTCCCACCAGGTCCACGTGGACGTGGTCAAACCGGCGTTCCGGCACCGTGAACGGGGCCAACGGGGCCTGGGTGTGCCGGTGCACCTTGGCGCGCTGGCACGCGAGGCATGTCCTGGCCCAGCCGCGGACGGCCTTCCGGAGGCCATGCCAGACGAACTTATCGGCGATCAGCCTTTGGGAGGCCCTCGCGCCCGGGTGGGACAGGCCGTGGATGGCGTCAAACACCTGGCGCTGCCAGCCCGCGGGCACAATGGGGCGAGGACGCCCGAGGGAGACGTCGCACAAGAGGGCCGCGCCCGCGCCGTCGAACGGCACCTCGGTGACGCGGAGGCCCGTGACGGCGGTCCGCAAGGCCTGGACGTCGGGGTCAGCGGCCTGGTCCGCTGCCATCCGGGCATAGTCGATGCCGAGGTGGACTGCGTGGGCGACGGCCCGGGAAAGGCAATCCGCCACCGGGTTGTCCTTCCCCGCGACGTGCTGGATGTCCGTCGTGTACTCGGACACGGCCGAGAGGTGACGCTGCTGCCGGGCCGACCACGGCTCGGTGACCTTGCCCATCGCGGAGATCAGCGGCTTGTGGTCGACGAAGGCAGTGAACGCCCGGCCCTCGAGCAGATGGCGGAAGTGCCTGACCGCCAAGTGAAGTCCGAGCAACTCGCGGTCGAAGGTACTGTAACGGCGTTCGGGCGGGCGAAGCTGCCGGCTAAAGAACGCCAGCGGTTGCCAAGCTCCACGCACCCATTGCTCGTGCACCGCGCCCACCGCGTAGTCCGAGGCATCGGTGGTGAGGGCGATCGGTGCATCGGGCGCCGGGTGCGCGAGCATGGTGGCGTTAGCCAAGGCGAGCTTCGCGCCCGTGAACGCCGTGTGCATCTGCTCGGTCCAGGTAACGTCGCCTTTGCCCGGCTTACCTCGGAGAGCTTCGTGCAGGGGGCGCAGGAGCTGGGCGATACGGGGCAGGAACCGATGGTAAAAGTTCACCATGCCCAGGAACTCCTGCAGCCCTCTGATCGTGCGGGGGCGCGGAAACCCCTTCACCGCCTCCACCTTGGCCGGCAGGGGGACGGCTCCGTGCCTGGTGACACGGTGCCCCAGAAAATCGATTGTGGCGGCGCCGAACCGGCACTTTGCGGGGTTCACAATCAGGCCATGCTGGCCCAGGCGTTCGAAGAGCGTGCGGAGGTGGCGTAGGTGCTCTTCGCGGGACGCGCTGGCGACGAGGATATCGTCCAGGTAGACGTAGACAAAATCCAAGTCGCGCAGGACGCTGTCCATCAGTCGCTGGAACGCCTGAGCCGCATTCTTCAGACCGAAGGGCATGCGCAGGAACTCGAAGAGTCCGAATGGCGTGATGACCGCCGTCTTCGGGACGTCCTCCGGCCTGACGGGGACCTGATGGTAGCCGCGTATGAGGTCCACCTTCGAGAAGAAGGACCTGCCCGCCAAACGGGCGGAAAAGTCCTGAATGTGGGGGACGGGGTAGCGGTCGGGAGTCGTGGCGTCATTGAGACGGCGATAGTCCCCGCACGGTCGCCATCCCCCGCCGGGCTTCGGCACGATGTGCAGCGGCGACGCCCAAGCGCTCTCTGAGCGCCGAACGATGCCGAGTCGCTCCAGGGTAGCGAACTCCGCTTTTGCCACCGCCAGCTTCGTCGGCTCGAGGCGGCGTGCCCGGGCGTAGACCGGTGGCCCGACGGTGGGGATGTGATGGGCCACCCCGTGCTTGACGGCCCCCGCCGAGAAGGTGGGCCGCGTGAGGGCCGGGAAACCGGCGAGGAGGCGGGTGAATGCGTCCGCTGCCGGAAGCGTACAGACCAACGTGGCCGGAACCGAATCGTTCGGCAAGCCGCTTGGCAAGCCGCTCGTTGAGCTGGGCAACGCACATGCGAGCGAGCTGAACGTCTCGGCCTGGACAAGCCGTCTGCGCTTGACGTCGACCAGGAGCCCATTAGCGCACAGGAAGTCCGCGCCAAGCAGTGCCATGGGCACGTCGGCGGTGACGAACGTCCATCGGAAAACCTGCCCTCCAAACCGCAGAGAGAGGCAGCGTTTTCCGTACGTACGGATGGGCGTCCCGTTCGCGGCAAGCAGCGCGGGGCCCCCACCCGCGGCGTGCTTGTCTGACATGCCGGCGGGAATGACACTCACCTGTGCTCCCGTGTCGCACAGGTAACGGCGCCCGGAGAAGGTGTCCGTTATGAACAGCAGGCTGCTCGAACGGCCGGCGCTCATCGCCACAATTGAGCGCCGGCCCGGGCGTTTCCCGACCCGTTGAAGGAGCACGGCGGATGACACCGCCGAGCTTCGTGGCCGAACTTGGCGTGGAACCAGCACCAGGTGGTGGAGCTGGAGGAGCGCGGCTGGCTCCGCCAGGCCGGTGGAGTCGACGGGTTTCCCCGCGGTGGCGGTTTTCGCCGCGGCGGTGGGCGGGGCGTGGCGGCGTTCACGAGGTGCGTATCAGCATGCTGCTGAACCACAGCGTGCTGTAGAAGATGATGCTGTGGAACATCAGCGTGCTGTAGAAGATGATGCTGTGGAACATCAGCGTGCTGTAGAAGATGATGCTGTGGAACATCAGTGTGCTGTAGAAGATGATGTTGTGGAACAGCAGCGTCGAAGGCCGTGACGGCCACGCCAACGCTCGCCCGCGTGTCCGAAGCGGCGAAGTACTTGTCCGCCTCGGCCGCCAATGCTCGGGGTTCTGTTAGCCCGGTCCCGGCCAACGCGAGGCGAACCTGCGCTGGAAGTTGGCGACGGAAAAGCGCCCGGAATAGCGAACCGGGGGCTTCGTCGCCCAACAGTGACAGCATATGGTCCATTCGGACCGACGGGCGCGTCTCACCGAGCTCGGGGAGATCCAGGAGGCGGTCGGCCCGTGCGTCGTCCGTGAGTCTGAACGTGGCTAGGAGTAGCCGCTTGAGTGCCTCGTACTTGTGGCCGTCCGGTGGGTGGCGAAGGACGGACACAACTCGAGCGGCCGTGCCGGGCCCGAGGGAGGCGACGACGTGGCAGTAGCGCGTGTCATCGCCGGTGAGGTGCCGAAGCTGAAATTGGGCTTCGGCCTGGACGAACCAGACTTCGGCCTGAGCCTCCCAAAATTCCGGAAGTTTGACGAAGGCGGCCATGGCGATGGCGTCGCGTGTGGAAGGATCGCTCCGGCAGATCCAACATCGAGGGTCACCAATAAAGCGCGGCGTTACGCGCGCTGCTTGTGAGCAAGGAGGAAGCGGACAAGCAGTAACATATAAACGCCTTTATTCAAGACTACACTGTAACACTCCGGGCTGGGCGCCCGGTGTCTCTCATGAGGCCACGCCTACCCCTCGGACGTGGCCACCGCCCACTTGGTGCGTGGAATGATGTCACCACGCCAGTGGGCTTTTGTGTCCGCCACAACTTCTTAAATAAGGAATCATGAATAATTGGATGCACATAAGGGCTATTTGACCGATAATTTTTTTTAGTGAAGGTGGGGTTGAGGGAGCTTGGGAAGAGCTCGCCATGGGGGTTTTGGAGGAGGTTGTGAAAAATCCAGCCTATCTTGTGATTATATCAGAAGTTTATGCATATTAAATATTTTCTCTTGCAACAGGTGCAGAAAAAATGTTCTTCTGAGGAATTCAGTCATTACGTATTTACTCCTCGGGAGCTCACACACTGGATATTCGGCCTTCTGCGCTACAATTTAAGTGAAGGTACCGTATTATCACAAGCCTTTACTTCCTGTTAGGATGACAGTGTAACTTGCCATTCACCTAATTTATGTAGAAATGTTTGTTCACCTTATGTACTAAACAACTTTATATTAGTAACCACACCATGTCATTACCTTAATTCCAAACTGGAACAACGAATCATGGCCATGAGCCACAACAGTAGGCACCACCAACACCTACTGTTGTGGTTAGTGGCCATGATTCATTCTCTTATGCATCCTGACAACCAGTGATTTATTGGTGGACTCGGACTCCACTTTTCAGGAATTGGACTCAGACTCCACTTTTCAGGAATCGGACTCGGACTCCACTTTTCAGGAATCGGACTCGGACTCCACTTTTCAGGAATCGGACTCGGACTCCACTTTTCAGGAATCGGACTCGGACTCCACTTTTCAGGAATCGGACTCGGACTCCACTTTTCAGGAATCGGACTCGGACTCCACTTTTCAGGAATCGGACTCGGACTCCACTTTTCAGGAATCGGACTCGGACTCCACTTTTCAGGAATCGGACTCGGACTCCACTTTTCAGGAATCGGACTCGGAATGCCAAGGACTCAGACTCAGAAAATTTAGTGTACAGTAGAACCTTTAGTGTACAGTAGAAATAAAAGAGCAAAATGGTCGTTTGGATCATCCTTTCCATATCGTACTCTAACGTTTTAACATGATGAATGAATGAATGAATGAATGAATGATCGTTTTAAGGCCATTTTCCCCGCTAGAGCGGGGGTTAGCCTTGCGGGCCCCATGACAATCATGGTTCCCTGTTTGAGGCAATGTTTTTATGGCCGGATGCCCTTCCTGACGCCAACCCTTGGTCGCCTCCTGCGATGCGCAGGGATACGGTGTACCTATTCTAAATCGGGGTACACACCATGATCATTCATCCCAGCAAGCTGGTACTCGATTTGCCGACCTCGGAAGGATGACAGGCTGAGTCAACCCCCCTGGCGTTAATTCAGCGATCGATCGTGATTCGAACCCAGGATCCGAGGATCCCAAGCCGGCACCCTAACCGCTAAGCCAACACCAGGATGCAACATACTAATATCAGGAAGGAAATATCAGGAAGAAAAGTCCCATGGATTTTGGGTCAAATAGGTCATGAGATCATATACATGGCAAGTGGAGAGTTGTTTTGCAAGGGGTTACATGGCGAACATGTAAACAGATAAAACTAGAACGGCACTCAGTAGAGAGCATACCTCCGCCAGGTGAACAGTTTACATTTTGTATCCCAGAGTAGACCAGAAAACCACAATACATAATCACATTTCATCAAAATCATCCGTCCACAACTTTTTGAGATATTCTGCTATATATCATTTTTGGCCCGATCTCCCAATGGTGAAGAATCGCTTTAAAAAATTTGCTAGCCGAATCCGGATCTTCACCAAAATTGAATCGATTCTTTCTTGTCCAACGCACAACCTGTCCACCAGGTTTCGTCCAAATCCGTCCACAACTGTTTGTGATATCCTGCTATATGTTGGTTTTAGCCTGATCACTCAATGGTGAAGAATCACTTAAAAAATTAAATAATTCCCATATCCGAATCCATATTCAGATCTTCACCAAAATTGAATCGATTAGTCCTTGTCACACACACAACCTGTCCACCAAGTTTCGTCCACATCCGGCCATATTTTTTTGAGATATCCTGCTATGTATCGTTTTTGGCCCTATCTCCCAATGGTGAAGAATCACTTAATAAAATTCTATTAACCGAATCCGGATCCGGATCTTCACCAAAATCTAATCATTTCTTCCTAGTCACATACGCTCTCTGCCAAATTTCGGCCCGAATCCGTCCACAACTTTTTGAGATATCGTGTTCACAAACAGACAAACAAACAGACGGACAGACAGACAAACAAACAGGGGTGAAAACATAACCTCCATCCACCTTTGGTGGCGGAGGTAAACAATGTCAGGTGTATATATGAATTTATATTCCGCTGGGTCGATTTCTCAATTTTATACATAATATTTTCATTATTCCACATTAGATGGAGGGTTCGTTTTGCAGGGCCGAGGTGTTAGGTTAGATTAGGTTTAGCGTTGGGAATTTACGTGCATACCCAATAAACATTCATTTATACATCCGCACTAGACTTAGAGTTACATAAGGTTAGGGTTTATAAATGTTTTTAATAAAGTTTTAAAATCGAAAAACAATTGAAACTAGAACGCCACTCAGTAGAGCGCATACTCCCGCCGTGGGTTTAGTTGGAATAATACGTTTTGTTTAACATCCCCTCTCCCCAAAACAATAAATGAAAAAGAAAGTAAGCCCTAACTGTCAGAGAATTTATTTTGATATATCTCGGAATTAGAGGAGAAAAACATCATTTAAGAATAAGAATAAAAGCTTTAATGCAGGAAACAGAAAAAATCTTTCCCAAAAAAATTTCCAAAAAAATTCCTGGATCCGGAATATCCAAAATCCGGAATCCGGAAAGTATTCCTGAGCTTCACCAAAAACTAATCAATTCTTCCTTATCCCAAGGGCAATCATCCCACCAACTTTCATCCAAATCTGTTCAGAACTTTTCCAGATATCTTGTTCACAAACACATGAACACACACACACACACACGGACACGGACACGATCGAATGCATTACTCCCTGGCGGGAGTAATTAAATGACATGGATGGAAACTTGTTTTTGTTGGGGTTGGGGTTAGGGTTAGCCTTAGGGATAAGGTTAGGTGTATGTAATTCCATGTGATATTGTAAAACAAATAATATCAGTGTGAAGGGGATTAATATGAGTACAGAAAGTGGTCGGATGTTTTTGTATGACAAAAAAAGAAACGAATTGGAGCATAAATATGGAGAAAAATTCATGATTTCAAACACGATTTACAGATTAAATAAGCTACCAAATTATTTAAATATGGTCAACATCGGTTTCCTCAACAGAAAGTAAATCAAAATATCTTTTTAAATTTTAAATAATTTAAAAAAATCTATATTTACTCCTGGAAATCCGGAGTTGGTAATGGCTGTGTGAGGTTCACTGCATTTTTTATGACGTAATACTTTGAAGTAAAACATCATTATTTAAACTCACAGAGAGATTAAAGTTGGCATTTAAGATCATAATTAACTCCTCTTGCCGAATATCTAATAATTTGTCCCTTTCATGTTTGATCCAATGATGTTTTTAAAGTTTGCTTTTAAAGCGGTGCATCATATTGAACAACTTGCTTAAATATTTTCAATGGATATTTTCTCTTCACTCTAATCAGCCTGGGGGAGGGTGGGCAGATTCTTCCCCTCCCCCTCCCATACTTTTTTTCGCCATATTTTCGCATAATTTTTTTTTCTCGAACGCCGCCAAAAGTCTGGGGCGGAGTGGTGGCAGGTGGGGCAGGGTAAAAACAGTGAAGAACCGGTAGATGGTTAAAGCCACTGTACGCGTCTTGTAGCTAAGGGACCCTTGCAAGAGCCCGGATGAATATTGTTCTTCAACAAAATTGTGGGAGGGGCATGGGAATGTACTGGGAGTTGATTGGTTGTTCCTGCTTTTAAACCACGTCCAGTTATCTGAACGAATGTATAAATTATGCATGTAAAAATAGAACCCAAGACAACATGAAACATAAGTATTTCATTCATTGCACTTACTTTTTAAACACCCTACAAAAAACAGGTTTAATTGTCTCTTTCTGACAGGAACTGTAGGTGATTCCAGGAGCAACCTCTTGGCTCAGGCTTGGGCTTACGAAGCATGTCGGGTGTTTCGGGACCGGCTGGTTGGACCAGTAGCCCAAGAGGCCTTTGATACAGCACTGAGCCTGGCTATTGGTGCTGTTTGGGGGTCAGAGGCACAACAGACCCTTACAGGTGGATCATTATGGGGCATTTGCAAACATAGTATGAGCGAAGCACAGTGTTGGTATGACCTCCATCCTGAATCTTGGCCTTTTGTGTGACTTTTTATCTTTTTCAGACAATTTATTTGTGACGTGGTCAACACGACTCACTTCCTGTGGAGTGGTGCCACAGCATGGAAAGCCGCTCAGTCAGCTTTCTTCCACAGATGTACGCATCGCTGTACAAAAGGTAATCAACAGAGAACAATCCAAAACCATGATCTTTTCTACACCATTGACCCCCACTCCCTTGTCCTCTTTCCCCCAAGACCACCTCCTTCCAATTTTCCAGTTGTTCCTGCCTGAGAGTTCACTTCTGTATCCATCTTGTCCTCCCCGTGCATCCTACATCCCTTATTCCTCCGCACATCCATTATTTGTCCAAGTATTCCTCTATTTTAACCTTCAACCCAGCTGTTGACATTCCCCCCTCTGTTTCTGCCGTTACTTTTGTTCTGTTATGTCCTGATCATTTCTCTGTTCCAGCTCTTGCACTCGCCTTGACTTTGTACACAAAAAAGACCCAGAAGACAATGTCATATTATGCTTCTGATTACCAGGAAGAGGATAATACAAGAAATAGTTTTTCCATTATTGCCACATGAATATTGCTATTACTAAAAAGGGGGAAACAGTGAAAACAAACAATGGAGCCTGTTTGGAAACTGTCAACTTTAGTTCCAGTTTGTCTTTGCTGAAACCTTTCCCTGGAATTTGAAGCTTAAATTAATCCATTGGAAATCTTCTTTTTCCCATGATCCACCCTGTCTGCATAATTAATGCATTGGAAATCTACGTTTTCCTGTGATCCACCTTGTCTGTCGGTTTCTGCCTATTCCAATTGTATGTCCACTCACCCTTCTGAATGCGTAATATATTTTCAGCATTTGTAGATATAGAGAATGTTTAACCTAATAAAAAATATACTCCAATTACTGATGATAAACCATCATATAGGCCGATTATTAGTCCCCTACCGGTGTACACCGGAGGGGACTATAGGTTTGCACGCCGTCCCTCCGTCCGTCAGTCTGTCAGTCCGTCAGTCCGTCACGCAAAGAACAGTTTTCCGGACTTTTTTTTTCTAAGCACTTAACGCTAATGATTTCAAACTTGGCACATGGTTTCCTCATGATATGTTACAGATGAATTTCGAACTTCACGACGTTTCGATCATTTTTAACAAAGTTATGGCACTTTGAACTTTGGTAATTCTGATAATTCTGATGATCCTTAACTCAGTGCCATTTTAAGTTTTAATTTCCTTTAAAAAAGATTTTCTCTGCAATAATAGGACCGATTGAGAACAAATTTTCACCATAGGAGGGACTCGGTCTGTAGAATATTTTAATGGTTATTATGACGTCACAGGTCACGTGGTTCGGCCGCCATATTGTTTTTCGTGAAAACACAAAAACCCCTTTTTCTCTGCAACGGCTGAACAGACCGAGCCAAACTTTGCAGGCGGAATCGCATACCCATGACGAACAAAAAAAAGTCAGCGAGCATGACCTCATGCGTCACATGGTTTCAGAGTTATGACGTTTTTAAGCATTAACCTTTAAAACTGAGCCGCTCCCTCATTTTTGATCCAATCGAGGGGAACCTTCACAGATCTGTTTAACATGTCAGTCTACTATAACGTCCTTTTGGAATTTGCGATAGGGCACGTGGTTTGGCAGATATCGTTTATTAAACGAAAATATTTTTAAAATGGATAGCTCTTGTTTATTCGAGAGTTCTCCTCAAGCCGCACCGCGTGCCCTCAGCCTCATCTCGCGAACGTCAACAGCGCGACACAGCGCGCGCTTTCGGGAGGGGCGGAGCCAAGCCGGGCAACATATATGTACACATCGATCATTGATCGTGAACCGGAAAATATAATAAATTACTGATATTTAGCGACTCGAAAGGTTCTTTATCAACAACTTATTTTCTCGTGCTTCTGCTGACCTGTCTGCAAGGTGTACAAATCGAAGTCCCGAGTGCGAATCACAGGTGAGCCCGTCCTGAGGTAATTAGCAATTGGGAACGATTCAGAAGCTGTGGGTAAATAACCCTTGGTAATTTCCCCAACAGTTTTCTGGACGACAGACTGCCGGTAGGGGACATGTATTGCAGCGCAATACTCAGAATGCTTGTTATATTTTTGTTTATTCTTAACAATGGACTGTCAGAATTGTCAGGTTATACATATTAATTAATTCATGAACGTGCAGAGTTCTCTGATGAGCGTGCAGATTAATTAATGAACGTGCTGAGGACTGGTCTCCCATCTCTACTGTCTGACATCAACTCATCCTGTAAATTTTTCCAAATTAAATTGCTCTCTCTCAAACACAGATTTATCCCATCTCGTCTTCAGTTGTCATACCCTTCCTCCCGTCCATGGTACACTGAATCTTGTGGTGAGGCAGTTGCCCTTAAAAAACTTGCCTTCACCTCATGGAAGGCAAATCCAAATGAAGGCAATCTCATTTCCTTTCATAAAGCTCAGACAAGTGTGTGTCTACCCTCAGGAAAGCCAGGAAGCACGATCTCTCCACACTCAAGACTGAACTCTCAAACCTGTCTCCTTCCAAATCCTGGTGGCGTCTGGTCAAGTCTGTTTCTGGTGTTTGTTCCCACTCCATCCCCTCCCTTACCCCTAAACGGCTACACAGCCGTCTCCACACGTGAAAAATCTGAATGCCTCAACTCTGTGTCTGCCTCAAAATTTTGTGTCCCAAACCCATCACTCGATATACCCACCTTACCCAATCGAACCCAGCTGCTCCTGGACTCTGTGTCCTCTCCTGACAAGGTGAAGTTTCTGTCAAATCTTGACTCTGATTCTGCAACTGGACCAGACGACATCAGCCCATGGGTCCTAAAATCCTGCTCTGCTGCTCCATCACACCCTCTCTGTGTTCTCTTCACCCTCTCTTTTGCTCAAGGTATTCTGCCATCTGCTTAGAAATCAGCCAACATTACCGCTTTACACAAAAAAGATGCTACATCAGATTCTAGCAACTACAGACCAATCAGCCTTCTCCCAATAACCATCATCGCTTCTGACATAAAATCCTTCCTCTTCTCCAATGGCTTGATCACTTTAGATTCAGACCAGGTTACTCTACTCTGGGCATGCTGCTTCTGCTGTCTCAACAATGGATGGAGGTCCTCAATGCCAAAAAGGAAATCAGAGCCATCTCCCTTGACATATCTCGTGCCTTCGATACTGTCTGGCACCCCGCCCTGCTCACCAAACTCTTCTCGTATGGTATCCAATGAAACCTCCAAAAATGGCTTGCCGACTTCCTTCCTCTCTGGTCGCAGTCAACGTGTGGCCCTGAATGGAATTCTCTCATCTCCCCTTCATGTTCAGGCTGGAGTTCCTGAAGGCAGTGTTCTGGTGCCCTGTGCTTTTTCTGGTCTTCATTAATGATCTCTCCGACTCTCTGGAAAATCCTCTCTATCTTTTTTCTGATGACTCCACTCTCTGCCGCTCCATTTCACAACTTTCAGATCGGCAGGCAGCAGCCTCTTCACGCTCTGCAGACCTGGACAATATCACAAACTGGTCAAACAAGTGGAACATGTCTTTTAATCCTGACAAATCTCACACTCTCACTATTTCTCTCCGAAAAGACCATCTGGAAAATCCTCCCATCTACTTTCTCAACAATCCTGGACTCTGTGTCCTTTCCTCCTGACAAGGTGGAAAAGTTTCTGTCAACCCTCGACTCTGATTCTGCAACTGGACCTGACGGCATCAGCCCATGTGTCCTAAAATCCTGTTCTTCCGCTCTTTCACTCCCTCTCTCTGTTCTCTTCACCCTCTCTTTTGCTCAAGGTCATCTGCCATCTGCTTGGAAATCAGCCAACATCACCGCTTTACACAAAAAATGTGCAAAAACAGATCCTAACAACTACAGACCAATCAGCCTTCTCCCAATTATCAGCAAAGTCATGGAATCCATCATTGCTTCGGATATGAAATCTTTCCTCTTCTCCAATGGCTTGATCTCTGATCATCAATTTGATTTCAGACCAGGTCACTCTACTCTGGACATGCTGCTTCTGCTTTCTCAACAATGGATGGAGGTCCTCAATGCCAAACAGGAAATTAGAGCTGTCTCCCTCGACATATCACTTGCCTTCGATTCGGTCTGGCACCCCGCTCTGCTCACCAAACTTCCTTTCGTATCCATGGAAATCTCCACACATGGCTGGCGGACTTCCTCTCTAGTCGTAGTCAACGTGTGGCCCTGAATGGGTTTCTCTCATCTCCTCTTCCTGTTCAGGCTGGAGTTCCCCAAGGCAGTGTTCTGGGCCCTGTGCTTTTTCTGGTCTTCATCAATGATCTCTCCGACTCTCTTGAAAATCCTCTCTATCTCTTTGCTGATGACTCCACTCTCTGCCGCTCCATTCCTCATCCCTCAGATCGGCAGTCTGCAGCCTCCTCACTCTCTGCAGACCTGGACAAAATCACAGACTGGGCAAACAAGTGGAACATGTCTTTCAATCCTGACAAATCTCACACTCTTACGATGTCTCTCCGAAAAGACCGACTGGACAACCCTCCCATCCACTTTCTGAATAATCCTCTCCAAGACGTTCTGTCACTCAAGCTTTTGGGTCTCACTATCTGCCATGATCTTTCCTGGGAAAACCACGTTTCA
The DNA here is from genome assembly GCF_964187855.1 of Myxine glutinosa. Lineage (NCBI taxonomy): Eukaryota > Metazoa > Chordata > Myxini > Myxiniformes > Myxinidae > Myxine > Myxine glutinosa. Next base: position 144,468,700 of record NC_136268.1, on the reverse strand, counting down.
AATCTGGCCTCCAAAGCCAGTCGCCGACTGGGCATCCTCCGTCGTGTGATGTCCTTCCTTGGCACACCTGAGCTCCTCACCACATACAAGGCTTTCATCTGCAGCTCAATGGAATACTGCTCTCCCCTCTGGGCTGGTGCTCCTGCCTCACACCTAGCTCGTCTTCACGCTGTTGAAACCAAAGCGGTCAGAATCATTGGAATCTCCCGTGATGAAGCTACCTCCGAGGGCCTTTCACTTACTCACCGCAGGCAGGCTGGTGGTCTTTCTGTCTTCTACCGACTCCTCTCCGGCCTTGCTCCTCCAGCTCTCTCTGGGCTCTGTCCCCCAAATATTCCTACAGGTCGCACAAGATCTGCCTGCAACCCTCTTATGGTTAAACTGCCAAAATCAAGACTCTCTGCTCACCTTCACTCCTTCATTCCTCTTTTCTCCCGCCTTTGGAACAAACTCCCTCACTCTTTTCAATCCTACTCCTCCCTCCAGGTCTTTAAAACAGCGGTTCACCACCATCTCTTATCTTCCCCCATCCAAAACCTTGATCTTTTCTACCCCTGCTAATTTCACCCCAAATCCACTTTTTTGAAATACCAACTTATTTCTTGGACGTCCTTGGTGTCCTTGTGTTTATACCTCTCCCTACCCCCCTCCCCCCCTTCCCATGCCATCTCCCCCCCAAGCCCTCTCCCTCCCACACATTCCCGATGTCCCTGCTCTCAAATGTTGTGTTTATGTGCTTCCCGATCTCTCCCATCTTGTCTACCGCTCCCCTTTTTATATACTTTGTTTGTTTGTCTTTTTGATTTGTTTGTGTGATAAATGTTAGCTCTTTCACGAGCCTCGATTATGTATACAAAAAATAATAATAATAATCCTCTCCAAGAAGTTCTGTCACTCAAGATTTTGGGTCTCACTATCTGCCATGATCTTTCCTGGGAAAACCACATTTCTAAGCTGGCCTCCAAAGCCAGTCGCCGACTGGGCATCCTCCGTCGTGCGAAGTCCTTCCTTGGCACTTCTGAGCTCCTCACCACTTACAAAGCTTTCATCCGCAGCTCAATGGAATACTGCTCTCCCCTCCTAGCTGGTACACCTGCCTCACACCCAGCTCGGCTACACTCTGTTGAAACCAAAGCATTCAGAATCATTGGAATCTCCCACGATGAAGCTGATTCTGAGGGCCTTTCACTTACTCACCGCAAGCAGGTTAGTGGTCTTTCTGTCTTCTACCGACTCCTCTCCGGCCTAGCTCCCCCTGCTCTGTCTATGTAAGTGGTGCCACGGATATTCCTAGATGTGCTCTGTCCCCCAACGATTCCTAAAATAAGCACAAGATCTGCCAGCAACCCTTTTCTGGTGAAACTGCCAAAATCAAGACTCTCTGCTCACCTTCACTCTTTCATTCCTCTTTTCTCCTGCCTCTGGAACAAACTCTCTCACTCTCTTCAATCCCACTCCTCCCTCCAGGTCTTTAAAACGGCTGTTCACCACAATCTCTTATCTTCCCACATCCAAAACCTTGATCTTTTCTACGCCCGTTAATACACCCCAAATCCACCTCTTTCAATTTCCGACTTCTTTCCTGAAATTCCTTGTCGTGTCCATTTGCTTTATACCATGTAACTCCCCTCTCCATCCCCACCCCCCCCCCCCCCTCCAGCCCTCTCCCTTCCACAGATCTACCGATGTCCCTGCTCTCTACTGTTGTTGTGCTTCCCTCTCTCTCTCCCCCCCTCTTGTCTCCCACCCCATCCATTATATGTTTTATGTATGTTTATGTTTTTTATGTGTTGGCTCTTGCACGAGGCCCGACTAAAAAATTAAAAGTTTCCTTATTTTTATGGCATGCATGCGTACTCCTCTCAGGCCCTACTGCAGTTTTGCCGAGAGCATTGGGAAGCCCATCTGCTGCTCGTTCCAGAGACGCTGGACCTTATTTCAAGACTGGACCGTGTCCTTGGCCTTCCTGGAGGCTCACTGATTCTTGCAGGCCGGTGCGGTATTGGACGCCGGACGTGTGCCGCTCTTGCTGCCCATATGCAGGGTGCCTACCTCACTTCACCTCGTCTTGGCCGAGGTTATAGCCTGAAGAACTTCTCGAACGACCTCAAACAGGTAGCTCCCTTTACCTATGGTTTAATTTTCATTCCGTGATCAGCTTGAAGTCCATTCAGCATAATGGGAATGTTACACTTGTGTGTAATAATAGAGGTGGCGATGCCGATGCTGCAGGTGATGCAACAGGCGGGAATTGAAGGACAGCAGTCGGTCTTGATCCTTGAGGATTTCCAACTCCTGCAGCCGGATTTTCTGGAGATGATTAATGGCATTCTTTCATCCGGTGAGAGAAAACAGACCAAGTACTTGACCATTTCACTTAACATCAGTGAAGTAAGCCCCTCTTTTAAGATGGTTTAAACTCATGATACTGTGATGTTTTCGAATTTATTATGGCGGAAAATCACATCCAAGAAGAAAGTGTTTTTGGAAGTTGGGTTCTCCTGTTTAGTGATCTATCTAAGAACTCAGTTCATGATGAAGGGATTCCAGCTCTAAATCCCAAATTAGTTGGTCAAAGGTCAAAGTCTGTCATAGGTCTATAACCTGATAACGGCTGAAGTTATCTAATTCAAACTTGGTACAGGTACATACATACTTGTATATTGTTACTGTCGCGGTTAAGATGTTATTTTTGACCGAGCGGTTGGTATGACCGCGACCTAACAGTTCCCCCGATTCTTCCCCAACTCACCCGATTCACCCCAAACTTTGGCCGTATCGCACCGCAGCTGCCCAATCTGGAAAACTCTAAAACGACCGAATGCAAAGAGGAAAAGGAATAAGACGAGAAGACGTACAGAAGAGTAATGGGATTTATTATTTACACATATAATCAAGAAGGAGCAGTCACGATTATGTACAGGGACACGAGACGCAGGTGACACAGTGAATTCCTTATACAAGCTTAATTACCTACCCAGGACAGAACAAACAAAGACGACTCACACGGGGAATTGCAGAGTGGATTGGCTGGAAGGAGGTGTGTGGCTGGAGGGGGAGGACGGCACGGAGCTGGCTGGAGCTTGATCCCGCACGGGACGTCGGGCTGGACCTCGACGGCCGCTGATGCCACCGATCCTGTCGTGTGCGCGGGATCACGGGTCGGATCACGGGTCGGATCACGGTCAGAGCCGACGCGCTGGTGGGGGGTCTGGCGTGACGGGTTCTCTCCTCTCTCTTTTGTTTGTCCAACCACTCTTTCTCCAACGCAACCACTCAACGCAACCACTGAACGCAACCACTGAACGCAATGGCTGACCACCCCTGACGACCAACTCAGCTCTTGTCATGGACCTCTCTACGCGCTCTTGCTCTGACGACCCAGCTCTTTCCGTTGTACTCGTCTCTCCTCTGTAAAAGCTCATCTGCCTTGGACCTCCTCTCGTCTCAACGGCTTGGGCTCCCTTTCGTCTGCCGGTAAAAGCTCATCTCCTTTGGACACGCCCTGCCTTGGGTTATATAGGCCCCGCCCCTCAACCTTTGCGAACCTCCCCGATCGCTCTTCCTCCGCCCTCTCTAGCCAAACCCCTGTCTCATGGTTGGTCGAGTGGGGCTGGCTCACTCCTCCCCTCTATGACGAGGTGGAGACACGCCTTTCTTCTCCGACCCTGCCTCGTGGTCAATGGCGGTAATTGGAGCGGAGGTAGTTTCTAATCGACGAAAAGGGGGAATGGAGGTTTTGGGAATGGGAATGAAGGGAATCTATCTCTTTCACTTGGTGCAATGGAGTACTTCTATTAATGGGAGACACAGCCTTACCCTAAAACACAAAATAAGATATAACTATTGAACAGGGGTATTCTATGATTGGCTGTGGTGTGGATGCTTTATGGACTAATTATGGGATGCCCTTTGATCTTTACACAGCTCCGGAGGCAGGAGGCGCAGAATAACCAATAATAATAATTCACACAATCAAAAAAATATACAGTCCTCATATCCGCAACAATATATATATATATATTGTTGCGGTTTTGAGAACCCACACGTGTAAATATGACATCATTAAAAGGTTAAAGGTTGCACCCAATAGGTAGGCCACAAGCAACACGTAGGCCACCATAAGACTTCAGTTATTTCATTAGTATGTGTATAGGTAAGGCCGTCTTTCCAATAGTTGAATCTGCATTGTGTCAATCAAATAAGAAGTAGGCCCATTCCGTCCATTTTGCAAAGCCTCCCTCTCCAAGTGATGCCATTACGCGCCCTCCAGTCTGCCCATGGCTCTCCCAAATTGTTACGCGCCTCTGCCAGCAGCGTTCGCAGCCTCGCTGGGCTTCTGTCCAAACGCCGCCATAAGCCACGAGGTAAAACCGGAAAAGGGGGCGGAGCGCCAGGAAGATGGTGTGGCCACGTCACCCAGCCGTCAAAGGCGGAGCCGGTAAGCCCTCACCAGCCAACCAGGGCTGAAGTGACATCGCCGACAGGCATGGCTTTGGGGCTCGCGGAGTGATCGCTTGGTTGGCTTATATCAGCGCAAACGCAAAGCCCTTTCAGAGGACTTGGAGAACTGCGTCATACGATTGGCATTGTAAAGGACTTACTGGGAAACGCGCGTTGCAAGATGACTTGGAGAACTGCGTCATACGATTGGCATTGTAAAGGACTTGCTGGGAAACTTGCATTGTTAAACAGGACTTATCGGGAGAGCGCACCTTTGTGAAGAGATATACGGCGCGCTTGATGAGAGAACTGTCCAAGACGGCCTCGTACGATTGGCGTTGTAAAGGACTGGTTGGAAACGCGCTGTGCGAAAGGACCGTGGAGAGAGGGGGCGTTTGGCACGAGTGTGCATTTATTACATATGCCATAGGACACCAGCTTCCCCCCGTTATATAACTTGTCCGGTCGCGTTCCACTACACGCGGAGAGCTGCTGCCGTTTTCCATCTGCTGCACGGTACGAGTCAAGGACCGGACGAGGTGGACGCCATCGCCGGACCCTCTACCTGTTCCATCGACCATCTACAATCCCCGTGTGAGTGTGTATGTTTGTCCTGGGTTCTAAGAGTAAGACTGTCTAAGGCTGCCCTGTGTTCTGCTTCTTCCTCTTCCTGTCTTGTATATTTCTTTCGTTTCCTCTTTTTCTTTCTTGTAAATTGTTAATAAACCAATCTTTGCTCTTCCTATTTCCTGGGTTTCCACTTATTCGATCGCATCCATCTTTTCTCTCATTGGGTAAACGTGGCGCGATTAGAAACCGCTCAGAATCGGGTTTAGTCCCTGTTAACGGCCCGAATCGCGGCTCGCTTCGCTCGGCGTATCCACTAACGCCGTGATTCGGGTGAGAGTTATTTCCCTGCTTCGCGGTCGGTGTTCGTAATTCGGTATTTGGGACTAAATTGACCAATAACCCTACCTAATACCGACCGGAAGGAGCGTATAACTTCCAGGACTCGGGTCGGCCAGATAAAAGGACAAGGGGATTAACCCCCCCTTGATAAGGGGAGAGCCGACGGCCGAGATCCTTAACAATATATATATACACACACCTGTGCCAAGTTGTACCAATAATAATGATGTAAAGATTAACTGATTAGATTTTAGGGTCAAAGTCTGTAATAGGTCTATAACTTGAGAATGGCTGAAGTGATCTAATTCAAACTTGTAACATATATGTATAATGATGTAAAGATTAACTGATTAGATTTTGGGGTCCCGAGGTCAAAGGCCAAAGGTCAGAGGTCATGTCAAGTAAAAATGTGATAACTTGAGAACAGCTGAATGGATTTAAATCAAACTTGGTACAAGTATTATAATGATGTAATAATGTGGGTGGAGGCATATCGGTCGACCTCGTGACGTTGAAGAGTGTTGTTCTAGTTTTACTTTGTTAGTGATTGCTATTATTCATTAATTTTGTGACTCAGACGATCTATTGTGCTGATAACAAATTTTAAAATGCAAATTAACCATCATAATCTGCCTGTCCACGTCTGCTTTGTTCATTTACACAGGAACAGTCTGGGAAATTACGAATAGCAAGAATCGACCGAGGATGTGATGGAAGTGTTTTTAGAGAAGTTCCAATTAAGAATAGAGAAAACTGCAGAGGAATGCAGAGAGAATATGAGGCTCTGGGGCAAAATAATATGCATCCAAGTGTTTTGTGGGAGTTTGTGGAGCTGGTAAGCGAGATGTTAACGGATATCTTTAATAGCTCACTGGGCTCAGGACAGGTACCAAAGGATTGGAGAGCAGCAAATGTAACACCGTTATTGAATAAAAAGATCCATAAGAATTGGGAAACTATACATCTGCTCGCTTAACTTGTAGGGAAGATGTTGGAGACTTTAATTCGGGATTAGATGAGTAGACATAAACATATGAATGAATGAATGATCGTTTTAAGGCCATTTTCCCCGCTAGAGCGGGGGTTAGCCTTGCGGGTCCCATGACAATCATGGTTCCCTGTTTGAGGCAATGTTTTTTTATGGCCGGATGCCCTTCCTGACGCCAACCCTTGGTCACGCTCTTATGATGCGCAGGGATACGGTGTACCTATTCTAAACCGGGGTACACACCGTGATCATTCATCCCAGCCAACTTGTACTCAATTTGCCGACCTCGGAAGGATGACAGGCTGAGTCAACCCCCCTGGCGTTAATTCAGCGATCGACCGGGATTCGAACTCAGGATCCGAGGATCCCAAGCCGGCACCCTAACCGCTAAGCCAACACCAGGAGACATAAATATATTCAACCTAATTAAAGGATGTCAACACGGATTTATTAAAGGGAGATCATATTTATCAAATTTATTGGACTGCTATGAAGCAGTTTCTCATTGGATGGATTTGTTAAGGGTGCTGGATGTAGCATATCTGGCCTTTCAGAAAGCATTTGATAAGGTAGCACACAGAAGGTGTTAGCTATAGGTGGGGTTGTATGGTGTGGTTGGTAGAGTAGCCAAGTGGACTTGTGATGGGAAGCAAAGAGCGGCTGTGAGTGTGCGAATGTCTGGCTGAGAAGTCTTAAGTAGTGGAGTGCTTCAGGGATCGGTAATGGAACCATTATTTTCCATAATTTGCATCAATAATTTGGACAGTGGGGTTAACATCGGCTTTCCAAATTTGCAGATTTCACAAAGCTTGGAGGTGGAGTAGATTGCTGAGAGGAGGGTGTTTGTAATTTTATTTTTTGTATACATACGCTCAGCTCGTGAAAGAGCTAATGCAAGAGTTATTGATGTAGCATAGGCTTTATGAGCCAAAGGTTGACCTCTTGCGTCTGTTCCTTGTGTATCGTGACCTCATTGATGAATCACTCGGTTGGTGCAGGTGAGGTCCTGGGCTTGTATACTGCTGAGGAGCTGGATCCACTGATATCTCCTCTTCGTGAACAGGCAGCAAGGGACGGCTTCTCTGGACCACTCACGTCGTACTTTGCCACACGTAAGTGGCACCTCCAACAGTCTCTTTCATGAACCAAATTTGTACCTATTAGCATGGCAGTGCAATGATACTGGATTCATCTCAAATGTTTCCTGAATTCACAGCATTTCACCCTCATATGATAAGGTAATCAGATTGTCAGCATTTTGAGCAATATGTGCGATTGTGAAGTAGCCAATGTTATGGCTAGAGAGCACATGCTGTAATTCGATGGCAAAAATAACTTGGTATGCACGACCGCATTCCTAGGTGTGCAATGGAACCTGCATGTGGTCATAGTGATGGATTACGAGCATCCTGAGTTCGCTGTGCGTCTGGACTCCAATCCAGCGCTCAGGAAGTGCTGCTCCATTCTTTGGCTCGAGAGCTGGTCCCAACACAGCATGTCGCAAGTGAGAAATGGACGAGGCTTTACATAGCACCAATTAACTCAACAGCTCACCCATGGGTTGGTTGTGATTTCTCTCTCTATGATGGAAAGATCCAATCTTTAAATGGAACCATTATATAAAATACTTTCTTTCCAGTATTTTCCTTCTCATTGTTTATTTACTTATTATTTTTATTTTCCGAGTTCATACAGTTTTTTTCTTCTTTTGTATCATTTACATAATAATATTTTTATAGGCATCATTCTATTTGTTCTTGGGCTGTATAAAAAGGCTAAATTTGATATTTTTGCTAGGCTTGTGGTTTAGAGTTGGACCGTGTTTTTTTGCGGACTTTCTTTTTTGTCCTTGATTGTTTCAAACTTTCCTTGTCACGGTTTAGGTCTGCGTTTAAGGCAAAATATGTCCTTCCCATGTTCTCATCAGAAAGTTATTGGAGAGGGGTAGTTGAAATGGACATCCTTCTGACATTTAAATTTCACAGCTTTTAGGTGGTTTATAAGATAATATAAACTCTACTAGCAGGGACCATTGGAGTGTAAAATGTGACTTCAAGTCCTCAAGCTTCTTCCCCTTCCTCCACTGCCAAACCCAAGTCCTCAACTCCCCATGCCCAACCCCATCTCCTGCACCTCCCTCCCAGCTCTCTGCTCCCCCAAACGATCTGTCCTCCCCTCTCTGTTTCTTCTTCAAATCCTCAAAGTCCGCAACCACCCCTCCCAACCGCAGGTCCTCAACCCTCCCCTGCTGAAAGCCTCAACCCCCTCCTACTCTTCCAACACTCTGATGTTGTTATCAATGACATCATCATTAACATATCTTATTCCCCATGAAGAGTACTTGACAATGAGCCATGTTCCAATTTTTTTCCATGAGCTGTTTCAGAGATAGAGAGGTGCAACCTTCTTTTTTTTTCCAAGATGGCGCCTGTACCATGTGACCTATGATGTCATAATTATAATTTTAAAAAATTCTGCAGTAGGAGGCGTTCCTATGGTACAAATTTCTTGTCCATCGGACCAGCAGTTGCAGAGAAAAACTAGACCGAAAGTCTAACAGCGGCATGGCCGTGCTTGTAAAATGTTATAAACCACAAACACACATGATTAGCTTTTCAAACAGTCGCTAATGCTTTTTGTAACATTAAACAAAGAAATTTGGAGGAATCCCGACACCCATGGGGTAAGTTTTACTTGCAGAACTGAGCAAAGATGTACTGTAATCTATATACCCCCATAAGGGTTGGAGGTGTGCTCATTTACCAAGCATTTGCCAAGTCAGCCGTTCCTCTACTTCGTGTCAATGGGACCAACGGTTGCCGAGAAGCCAGCCGTTCCTTAAGGGTTTTGAATGGAGTGCTTGCTCGAATACTTAAACCAAATGGCGATCTCTCCACAAGAAACTTGGTAAATGAACACACCCAATGTTCTTGAGACCCGACCATAGATCGACTGTAATCTACATACCCCAAAGAGGAATGACCCTTCCTGCTGCTCCCGTAGTGAGCGGGTGTAGGCCTACGAGTAAATTAAAATGTCGGTCGGTGGAGTCAGCCGTCGTATTGACATCATAGACATAATGACGTAACGGACACAAAACTGCCACTACTTTAATATGTAGAAGATGATATATTTTAACTTCCAGTATGTTTGCAGTCACTATGAAGGGATTTGTGTTACAATTAGATTTACTATAATATTAACGTTACGTTATCATTACTTCGAAAATGATATTACTATAAAAAATCCGAGGATAATTCCTTAATTCCGTGGTTATTAATATTAGTGCCGAACACCGCTTATATCATTGATTCATGAACCATACACCACTTCAATCCATTAACTTTGTATTCATGACATTGGGATTAAAGTGTTATGGTTATATTTACTATATTATTGTTATTATTACGAAAACGATACTACTGAAATGATACACTACTCTATTAAGAAACCTGGGCTTAATTTGTCAGAAACGGTCCGAAGATGAGGCATGCGGCCTAAGGCCTATACGTACTGTATTGTTGGAAGAGGCGTAACGCTGATGCTTTCGATATGTGAAGGTCATTTTAACAATCGGTTTGTTTGTGTTCCACACTAAATGAAAAACGTGAAGGTAGAGCATGGCGATTGTGATATATGACAGGTTCGACGATATGTTCGGCATGAACGGCATATAGATCAAAATGGCGGTGTGTGGAGTCGGCCGCCGTACGCCGTAATGACATCAGACGTAATCACATCACCCTGTCATGTGACCAGATTATCAGCTCTGATTGGTATACGTTTGAGAGGAGATATATACCTACATACATACGTACATACATACATACATACGGATGGGCAAACACTGTTCCAGACGGCTTTCCCCGATGGGCTACTCCGTAAAAATTATACAGGAGGAGGCGCTCCTGTTGTACAAATTTCGTGTTCATCGGACTAACAGTTGCAGAGGAATTTTTTTTTCATGCTGATCAGATCAAGCGTTGTACTTGTTGAATTATGACATCATAATGAAGGCACAGATGATATCATCCGGGCAATTCCACGAGAAATGGTCCGCAGAGGTCAAATTTTAAATTTGACTGAAAAAGTTCATGGTATGTACCAAATGAAAGCTGAAAACATGTACTTTCAGATAATAAATATCAAGATCACCGAGTTAGCTTGCTCTGTTGGCTTACATCACTCATTGCAATTAATGAAGTCATTCTACTGAAAAGCGCAGTAAAATTGGCCCTCGATAATGCAAAGAACTATTAATTCATTCATTCTCTCAATTCATTGGTATGAAGTCAACAAATGCTATCCATCAGAAGCTACCTGTATGAAGATTATTTCAAAACCAATTGAAAAAATATGAGTTGTCCTTCTATGCTTTAAAATTAAAACTCAAATTAGGAGTTAGATGTCACTCCGTGACGTGTCACTCCATAACGAAAATTAGACATTTGGTTACTTTTCTCTTTAACTGGTGGATGAAAAACCAAATAAATCCAGGGTCATTAAGAACTTATACCACCCAATCATTGTACAGTATAATTTTTTTTTTTTTTAATCTGCAGAAAATAAATTAAAAAGAAAACTTGTCACTCCGTAACGTTACAGAGTGACTCATTCTGTCAAACAATTGATAACAGCCTGAAAAAGGTGAGTTCCTTGAGGAATTGTTCAAGATTCAATTATCCTGGAATTTCTTTGCCACATCTCACGGTAAGGGTGCTGTTGATGGGATAGGAGGTGAGGTAAAGAGGAGAGTTTGGTTGGCAAATCTGGCTGGGGATCCTGTATCTGATGCAGAATCCTTCTTCCGCGTAGCAGCGGCACAGTGCAAAAAGATCGAAGTTTTATTCATCGCAGCAGGAGACATTGATAAGTGCCAGTCGCAATTGGACGAGCGCTGGCAGTTAGTGACGTCACTTCCGAAAACACACCAAACACATTGTGTGAAACCTGTGAGGAAATATGTTGTGAGCGCCTCTATGTACTCAACAGCGGAACAATTTGAATTGGTGAGTCTTCACCCCGAGTGCCATGTATCATCCTTGGAATGTCAAAATACTGCTAGTCCAGCACCTGCTGAGCGCCCCAGGTCAGACAGTCAACCCCAAGTGCACCCTGGTGACTTTGTGACTGTGCAGTATGTCACAAAAAAATCTAAGAAGTTGTTTGTTGGCCAGGTGACTCAGATAGTAGATGATGGTTGTTTGGAAGTATCATTTTTACGAAAAGCAGGCCTATCTGACTTGGCATATACATTCCCAGAGGTGGAAGATAAATCCTGGATCGATTCCAACCAAGTCGTCAGATTCCTTCTTCAGCCATCCCTCGACCATCGCAATCATTATGTATTTGCTGAATGTCCTTTGGGAAAGGGAACCTTTTGCAGGGCAGTCATGTGAAGTTTTGTGATGTGGCCAACTGATTAATTCCAAACTTTGTTTTGTTTCTGGTCATCCACTCGTAAATTGTTCTCAATTTCTTTAGTCTATTTCTTGACTTTTTTTATATGTTTATTGGATATTTTCTCAGTTCAGATTTTTATTTTTATTATTTGTCTAAATTGTTAGATGTTGAAACGCCAGCACAAGTCAGCTGGGTTCAGAATGAAAGTCTGGCGTAATCTAGAAATGATTTGTTGCTTTCGGAGAAATCTCAAAATTGACTCGTCACTCCCTAACGGGATTTATCGTCGCTCCGTAACGGGACTATTGTAATTATTTCAGAGCAATTAGGTCTTGTCTGGAATTTTGAAACCCCTGTACTGAAGGCACAACTATTAGTGTATCTTCCCATGATTTCATTACAATTTTATAACTATTGTGAGAGCAGAGTTTTCAATAAATGTTGTTATTGTTTAATAAATGACAAAAGACAGTGTCACTCCGTAACACAGTTTTTGAATGTTAATTACTTGTCAATGGTCCAACTTACAGGAACTCCATTAATATCTCTGTAAAGTGCAACTCTTCCTTTACAATATGATATATAGAGAGTAGGTACTAGTGGCTTTATCACGATGCTAGAGCAATCAAAGTTCACAAAAATGACTCAGTGTCACTCCGTAACGTCGTGGAATTGCCCATCATCAACATATCTTATTCCCCATGGGGAGTAGTTGACAATGATCCAGGTCTCCATTTTTTCCATGAAGTGGTTTCAGAGATATAGAGGTGCGAAGTTTTTCCAAGATGGCGCCTGTACCACATGACCTATGACGTCATAATTATGAGTAAAAATAATTCTACAGGCGGAGGTGCTCCTACGGTAAAACTTCGTGTCAATGGGACCAGCAGTTGCCGAGAAAATGAATTTTAAAAATGCAGACACGCCACACGTACGCACGCGATCGAATGCCTAACCCTGCTTTTCGCTTCGCGGATGTAGGGTAAAAATAGCAAAGTAAGGTAAATGTGTAAATGTAAAAAAACAACATATAAGGTTATTCTCAATGGAAAAGGTAATGTGCACCCGGAACTCCTCGGATCTTTACAAAAACCTTTATAATGAAATAGGTCTTATGGTCCCTGTTTGAGTAGTTTCAGTCAGATAGACAGGAAGAGAAACAAAAACAAACAAACAGAATACGCAGATTATTATATTAGATTTGAAATGTTTTATTGTATTTTACGTGAATATTTAAGTTAATTTCCTCTGCCACCAAAAGTGGATGAAAGTTGTGTTTTCACCAATGTCTGTTTGTCTGTCCGTCCATTTCTTTGTGAACAAGATATCTCAAAAAGTTGTGGACGGATTCGGACGAAATTTGGCAGAGATGTAGCGAATGTGACAACGACAAAATTATTAGATTTTGGTGAAGATCCGGATCCGGATCCAACTGGTAGAATTTTTTAAGTGATGCTTCACCATTTAGTGATATGGCCAACGAGGCAGACGTATGCTCTCTACTGAGTGCCGTTCTCGTTTTGACTTGTAGTTACACTGTTGATCATCAAAGTGTAGCTTAATTTGCAAAGAGCACAGAAAGAGATGAAATAATACAAAAAAGAAATCGAAGAAATTATAAAAGCTGGACTATTTAGCCAACAGTACATAATATTCTCACTGTATTATAGATTCCTGGAATGATATTGAAGATGAATGAGGAAAATGAGTGGGATGAAAAGGGAAGAAGCATCATGGGTAAGAACCTGTCTCTTTGATTACTCTTCGAGCATTGGATGTGTGCAAAAGTATTTATATTAATAATGATGAAGCAATATCATCGTCATCATGGTGAATATGAATCATAGTCATCATCATCATCCTCATTGTTAGAAATAACATGAACCCCTTTCCCAAATGGTGACGTCATTGTCATCACAACATACAGATGTGCATAATTGTGTGTGCAGAAACCTAGTAAGCTGGTATTAGAGATGGGTTTTGATGGGTGATGAACTGTGCTTGGTTTCCGCCACACTTAGCACTTTGCATTCAGGGCAAAGAGTTCAATTTTCATCTCGTCAGACCAGACTACAGAATCTTTTGCCTCATGCTCACAGAGCCTTTCATTTCCCGTGCCGTTTAGCAAAGTCCAGGTGTGCTGTCATGTGCCTTTTTCTCAGGAGTGGCTTCCGTCTGGCCACTCTCCCATAAAGCCTAGATTTGTGTAATGCTGCAGAGACTGTTGTCCTTCCCGAACTCTGTAGTTCAGTCAGAGTGTTCATTGGATTCTTTGTCACTTCCCTGACGAAGGTTCTTTTTTCCCTGTTGCTCAGTTTGTTTGGATGGTCAGCTCCAGGAAGAGTCTGTGAAATATCATATTATTTCAATTTCCCAATTATGGAGCTCACTGCGGTCTTGGGAACTTTCAACAGTCTAGAAATTGCTTTATACCCTTCCCCAGTCTATGCCTCCTCACAATTATATCTCAGAATTTCTACGGACAGTTCCTTGGACTTCACGGTAGAGTTTCTGCTCTGACATGCACTGTCAACTGTGGGACCTTATAAGGTGTGTTTCTTTCTAAATCATGTCCAATCAATTGAATTGACCACAGGTGGACTTCAATCAAGTTGAAGAGACATTTCAAGGATGGTTAAAGCAAATTGGATGTACCTGAGCTCAATTTGGAAGGTCATCACAAAGGGGTTGAATACTTCTTGACTCGAGACATTTCGGCTTTTCATTTTTAATTAATTTGTTAAAATGCAAAAAATATATTCCACTTTGAGATTATTGGATGTTATGTGTAGATCAGTGAGAAAAAAAATCTCAATTTAATCCTTTTTAAATTCAGGCTGTAACGCAACAAAATGTGAAAAAGTCAAGGGGTGTGAATACTTTCTGAGGGTGCTGAATGCACAGTTCCAAGTGACTAATTGAGGCCGTGGTCTCGCTCACTACAAGGCCAATGAGCTCAACTAGCTTTCCTATTCGACCTTTAACACAATCTCAAAAGTTGTCTAATTTAACTTTAACTTTTTTCGTCTAATTTATCCAAAAATTGATTGTATACCTTGATTGTTGAACATATCCAAGGTAGTTGCTGCTGGTTCTGAGGGTGCTTTTTGCCTGCACCTAGATCTACTGTAATCTATACCATTCATTCTTATTCTTCTTTAATGGCAACAATTGTGTCCCACGTTATTGTGCGGTTCACCATGGGAAGGTTGGCCCAAATCTTTCACCAAATGAATGCACCGTAACCACCAATATTGTAATCACCGCTGTGAGGATGAGGTAACATGGGGTGAGGAAAGCGTGTGATAAAGACACCGCACCATAATCACCAGTGTTGTAATCACCTCGTTGCCGTGACCAATCCACTCGGGAATAGAAAAAGGACACACCCAATTGGTCAGTGCCGCGACCAATCGATTAGTGAATATTGCTGACATAGCTACAGCCACACAAGCTCTATTTACTATATAAATGTTTTTCTAATCCATCAGTGGGTCGCACTCCATAGCTTGTTTTTTGAAACAGGACACAGAGAGAAATACCCCGGTGTGGCTCGGCATTGATAAATGCTATTTTTCGTTCCTTAATCAAATCCCTAACTCCCTGTCATTGTTGACCATTGATCTTTCAACCACCACGTTTGATATAGTTGCTATACTCTTTGACCTTTGCCCAACACGATGTAAACCTTCCCTCCACTCACATTTGACCATCGATCTTAGATCCAATCCCTTTGATACCTATTCCAGAGATGCTGCACCAGCTTGTCGCCATGACCTAGTGAGACACCCCTGATAAATCGGCCAAAATGGGGCTTCTTTATTCTTTTTTATTCTAACGTATTTTTCTAATTTTTGTGCTGCTCACGTGAAGGTGGCGCCGATTTTCAGAAGACCTTCTTGCAGATCCACGAGTCGTGCCAATCAGGAGGCAGTGGAAAACCTCCTCCACCACGACGTTTCCTACAATTCCTGAGGACTTTCTGCAAGATTCTCACTGACAAAAGGAAACAGCTTTTTCAGCGACAAGCCCATCTCAAGGTGATATATTGGATCTGTGTTTATCAAACTTCAACACTTCTCATGGGGTTTCAGCTTACCTGTGAGCAGATTTTATTGTTGCGAATGAATGATAAATTAGGCCGAATGAAACCAAACGTAGTGCCATTATTTTGATTCCTTCTTCTGTTTTGTTTTGTTACCTTCGCAAAAGCGGAAGGTTATGTTTTGATCGCTGTGTATTTATTTGTATGTCTGTGTGTGTGTGTGTGTGTATGTTATTCGCATAACTCAAAAAGTATTCAACCGAATTGCATGAAATTTGGTGGGATGATTGGTTATTATACGGGACACATTTGATTAGATTTTGGGAGCAATCGGGTCAAAGGTCAAGGTCAAGGTCACGAAAAGGTCAAAATCGTATTTTTACCATAGCGCGGTCAATTTTTATCCAATTGGCATGCAACTAATGCCAAAATGTTCAGAATTCAATGCCCGATCTTGTGATATACGACATGACCCAGTGAAGACATTACCCTTGTTAGCGGTTGGGGGTCAAAGTTCAGGGGGGTCACGACCTTGCAAAATGTGCGTTTTTTGTCATAACTCGGTCAATTCTTATCCGATTTGCATGAAATCAGCACCAAACTGTTCACTGTTCTGTTCCCTACACTCCCATGCCAAGTACAGAACAGTAGCTGCGGCGAAGGTATGCGCTCTACCGAGTGCCCGTTCTAGTTACCTTCGCAAAAGCGGAAGGTTATGTTTTGATCGCTGTGTATTTATTTGTATGTCTGTGTGTGTGTGTGTGTGTATGTTATTCGCATAACTCAAAAAGTATTCAACCGAATTGCATGAAATTTGGTGGGATGATTGGTTATTATACGGGACACATTTGATTAGATTTTGGGAGCAATCGGGTCAAAGGTCAAGGTCAAGGTCACGAAAAGGTCAAAATCGTATTTTTACCATAGCGCGGTCAATTTTTATCCAATTGGCATGCAACTAATGCCAAAATGTTCAGAATTCAATGCCCGATCTTGTGATATACGACATGACCCAGTGAAGACATTACCCTTGTTAGCGGTTGGGGGTCAAAGGTCAGGGGGGTCACGACCTTGCAAAATGTGCGTTTTTTGTCATAACTCGGTCAATTCTTATCCGATTTGCATGAAATCAGCACCAAACTGTTCACTGTTCTGTTCCCTACACTCCCATGCCAAGTACAGAACAGTAGCTGCGGCGAAGGTATGCGCTCTACCGAGTGCCCGTTCTAGTTTTGTTTGTTTCACCACTCCCGGCCATTTGCTTGAGACTTTATTTTGTCATAATGTTGTAATAGTGAAACGATAGCAATGTTGAATTGAATTTTTAAAGACAATACAGAATGTCTGTTATTCTAACTATGCACATACTTTTTCATTCATAAGGAAAATCTGTCTCACATTGCAATTTGTAATTTTAAAACTTCTTTATTTTGAGAAATTATAGATTTTTGTTTTCGCAAGACCTGACTTCAATGCACCATAATGTCAACCTCTATATTTGCAGTAACCATGTTATTACGGTGACGTTAAGTTTAATACATTTATTCTCCTGGTGAAAAAGTTTGATATCGCATTGTTTTTAAAAAAAGTAGAATTCAGAAATGTTTACACTTTTGTTGTTGTTCTTTAACGGCCACTATTATCGCACCTTGTGGGGTCGGCGGTGGGAAGTTTGGCCCATATCTTTCACGAACCGGCCTGGCCAAGCCTGACGTTCACCTAGTTAGGGCAGGAATTTGGAATTTGGGCATGGTGCCAGCGATACTTGCCTACTCTTTGTGAAAGACACCATAGGATCTTTAACATCCACCGACCCACGCTGGCAGATGGGACTCCGAGTTCAACGTCCATCCGAGGGACGGCACACACATTGATGAATCACCCTGTGTGTGAAACACTGAACTGACAGTTTATAGCTGCGTCGGGATTCGAACCCAGTCTAGACAGCTCAGAGACGAGTGTGTGTTCCTCTAGGTCTAGGCCATCCTGTCAGCCAAATGTTTGCACTATTGAGATGAAATCTACTGTGCATGTGCAGTTTGTTAACTTGCTCTCGGATTCTACAGTCAGAGGATGTTTATTTGCTACATATGCACTTGAAGAGTGGGTATGAGCGAAATTGAGAAAATTGAAGGAGTAAAGGGAGAGAGCCGCGTTTTAAGAGAATGTGAGAATGAAAACTAGTTTGTGAAGTGATTGGATGTAGGAGTATGGAGGGGATTGGGCAAGTTTTGCACATCTGTGGAGTGGTGTTGGAAAGTCAAATGCTGCCATTTTGCTCACTAATTACAATGTAATAGCATCTTATATCTTTAGGTGGACACGAATATGTATGAAAAAAGAATGACCATGTCCCTGTCTGTGCCTGCCCCACTGTTCTCCCTCAACCCTACCCTGCCCTCCCTCGTGAATTTTAGTAGATAAACTAATACATTGAAATAATGTGGTGTTGCTATACAGCGCAGGCATGACGGGCCAAGTGGCCTCCTCCTGTATCAACTTTTCTTGTATATGTCCTTGTCAAATTTTCAAAGCTGATCACGCTAGGACATTTCACTGAATTGCCAACTTTATTTGGAATGCCAACTTTATTTCTCCATTGCTACCATTTTATGACCTTCCTGTTTTTTATGATTTCCTTACTTCAGCCATTGTCTATGATATAATCAGGCCTTCATAATATTAATCAATTATTTGTGGCGAAAGTGTCATCGCAAGGCTAATTGAAAATATAGCAATGTTTTTGGAGTTTTTTTCATCCTTGTCTGTGTAGTTATTTTATGAACCAGATATCTTTACCATCAAAGCAAGAAAGCGACATGATGGTTTTGTGCAGTGGCGGAGGTTATGTTTTCACCCCTGCCCGTCTGTCTGTCTGTTTGTTTGTCAGTGAACAGGATACCTCAAAAAGTTGTCGACAGATTCGGACGAAATTTTGTCGACAGGTTGGCGGTGAGGCAAGGATGAAATGATTATATTTTGGTGAAGATCTGAATATGGATTCTCGAATTTTTTAATGATTCTTCACCACTGAGTGATAGGGCTAACAAGGATATATAGCACAATATCTCAAAAAGTTATGGACGGATTTGGATGAAACTTCGTGGATGAGTTGGTTAGATAACAAGAACAAGCCAATTAGACTTTGGATGTCTAGATCCAGATCTGGCTTATTAGTTGGATACAAAACGTAAACAATTCAGCCTGGCAAAGGTATGTGCTCTACCAAGTGTCGTTCTAGTTTTGCTGAAGTTCTGCAAAACCAATATTCAAATCCACTTTTCGTCTTTTAGACATTACTCTCCAAGTTTGTTTGCACTTCTTTTTGATGATTTGCAGCCTAACTATAAATTGAATGAACTAACAACGGTACCCACCCTACGTGCGGGGCTTCAATTGGGAGGCCCAAATGAAAAGGCAAAATATCAGAAATTGAAGGCTTTTTATTTTAAACGATTTATATAAACATCCGTTGAATCATATCACACGCAAATCATCAAAATCTAAACAGTACATGGCGCCAATTTTGAAAAAAGATTGAATTCTGCAAAACGGAAGCGGCCGCTACACGTCTTTCTCAGTCGCACGTTTATGTGTGAAGAGTGCACGCCGAATCTGTAACACGGAAGCGGCCGCTACACCTGTTTCTCAGTCGCTTTTGCACACGCTGCCGTGTTACTTCGGAGCCGCACGTTTATATAGGAAGAGTTCGTCAGGAGTCGATCTACTCTCTCCTGGTACGTAGAATTTCAACAAAAGCCACATCACTGTTCATATCGGTAAATATTATTCAATCGTGTTTGGAAAAATTGGAAAACTTGGGAGATTGGAAAAACAATATAGCCTATTTTACTCCAAGGGGTCCCAGGATTACCCACCCAAAATATCGTTGCGATCGGTTCAGCCGTTTTTGCGGTACCTTCGAACGAACGGACAGACATTTGGTGAATTATAGTAAGATCATTTAAATAATTAGGTGCCAGTGTTTATATATATATATATTATTCATAAAAAAATATATATTCTGCAGTGCCCAAGGCTGATCATGGAGGAGCTTGTGCATACACCACATGCGGGATGAGGACATTAGCAGGCAATGGATGAATAAACATAGTACTGTGTATGGCATATGAACTGGGATCTCAGCAATGTGTTCACGTTGGAGTACCAAACAGGCCAACGTTTATGGGACTTTCCTGACACTTGTCACATGCAGGCGGGCCTGCAAAAGCTGATGGAGGCACGGAGCCTTGTTGACACACTGAAGAGCCGTGCAGCTGAGCAGAGCGAGTTGCTGGCAAAGAAACAAGGCGAGGCTGACTCAGCCCTTCAAGGAATTACAATGGCTATGCAGGTATGTGATGGTATATGATGCTGCACCACATCAAGCTGTTTTTTTTTTTTTGACATATAATACACCTTATTCAGAAGAGCAGGTCTTGTATGCCTGTATCAGTGTATCATAGCTTAATTTCTGTATGGATTAAATGGAAAGTTCACCAACCTGCTTCATTCAGTCTTTTTAATTTTCCAGTACATTCTTTGGTAAGGGTGAATATCATCATTTCACAACATTTTAGAACAGTCTGCATGACCACATAAAGGGGATGATAGTGAGAGCTATTGCCACTCGAGATGTTCAACCATCCTTCCCCACAACGCGAGTCTTTAACATGCCACGAGACTGTACCATATTCACAAGAACAATTATTATACGCTTTGTGATATACCAGTCATGCCTCTGCTTTTGGCTAATAATCTGACTTACCTCGGACATTCATTTAGTGCAAAATACTGCTTTCCTGTTTTGCAAACCCATAGCACTCATCGCAGTTTCTTTATGGCAGGAGCCTAATTGGTCATGGGTTATGAGTGTCAACCGTATAGAACAAACAAGAAGAAAAAGACATAAAATGTCCTAGCCCCCATGGTTTTTAGTAATTTTGCTGTGCAGAGTTAAAGGCCGTCAGTCAGCCATCTTTGGTTGGATTACAAAACAAAATCTTCTTCATATGTATACTCTAATGTGTTATCTTTGTACCAAGTTTGAACAAAATTGGTCCATGCATGTCAAATAAATGGTTGGGGATATGTTTCAGTAACAAAGTCACCGCCAGTCGGCCATCTTGGATCTGACCTCGAAAAAAAATGACGTGCATATGTAAACCATCATTCTTTATCTGTGTGCAAAGTTTGAACAAGATTGGTAAATGTATGTCCGAAAAATTGTTGAGGACATGTTCAATATCGGGTATTTACAACTAAAATGGCCGCCAGTCTACCTGTTGGCCATCTTTGATCAGATCCCAGAATAAAGCGAGGTGCACGTGTATACCATCATGTACCATGCTTGTGCCATCATGTACCATCATGTACCATGATTATTTATCCAGTCTTTTATAATAAACAATGTACTGAATGAGCTGCGCTCCAACGCGAGTCGAAAGAATTGACGCGACCAAAGACGGAATTCGTCCGAGTTGCTTTATTGAAACAAAACAGCTCAGGTATTCTGACAAAAGCCCGTTTATCCGGCAGCAATATATTGTTACGGGTCGCGGACAAGATGTTATTTTGACCGAGCGGTGGTGTATTACCGCGACCGAACAGTTATTCCCCGACTCTAACACCCGATTTACCCCAAACTTTGGCTGGATCGCGCCACCGCTATTCAATCGGGAAAACTCTAAAGCGACCGAATACAAAGAGGAAAAAGGAATAAGACGAGAAGACGTACAGAAGAGTAATTGAATTTATTATTTACACATATAATCAAGAAGGAGCAGTCACGATTATGTACAGGGACATGAGACGCAGGTGACACAGTGAATTCCTTATACAAGCTTAATTACCTATCCAGGACAGAACAAACAAAGACGACTCACACGGGGAATTGCAGAGTGGATTGGCTGGAAGGAGGTGTGTGGCTGGAGGGGGAGGACGGCACGGAGCTGGCTGGAGCTTGATCCCGCACGGGATGTCGGGCTGGACCTCGACGGCCGCTGATGCCACCGATCCTGTCGTATGCGCGGGATCACGGGTCGGATCACGGTCGGAGCCGACGCGCTGGTGGGGGGTCTGGCGTGACGGGTTCTCTCCTCTCTCTTTTGTTTGTCCAACCACTCTTTCTCCAACGCAACCACTCAACGCAACCACTGAACGCAACCACTGACCACCCCTGACGACCAACTCAGCTCTTGTCATGGACCTCTCTACGCGCTCTTGCTCTGACGACCCAGCTCTTTCCTTTGTACTCGTCTCTCCTCTGTAAAAGCTCATCTCTCTTGGGGGCGTCTCTCATGGGTTATATATAGCCCCACCCTTGAACCTTTGCGAACCTCCCCGATCGCTCTTCCTCCGCCCTCTCAAACCAAACCCCTCGTGCTCGGTTGGTTGTTCGGGGCTGGCTCACTCCTCCCCTCTATGACGAGGTGGAGACACGCCTTTCTTCCCCAACCCTGCCTCGTGGCCAATGGTGGTTGAAGAAAACCGCCCAAAATGTAGTTGGCAATTGGAAGGGAGGTTTTGGGAATGGGAATGGAAGTTTTGGGAGTGGGAATGAAGTTTTGGGAGTGGGAATGAAGTTTTGGGAGTGGGAATGAAGGGAATCTATCTCTTTCACTGGTTCAATGGAGTATTTCAATTAATGGGAGACACAGCCTTACCCGAAAACACAGAATAAGATATAACTATCGAACAGGGGTATTCTATGATTGGCTGACGTGTATGCTTGTGGACTAATTATGGGACGCCCTTTTGACCTTTACACAGCTCCGGAGGCAGGAGGCGCAGACTCAAGCAAACTCATCACCAATTTACCACGATACAACACAATCAAAAAAAATACAGTCCTCATATCCGCAACAATATATACACATTTATGTCGGGAAGTTTGCCCGGCAAAAGCTATACCGGGCATGCCCGGGTGTCAAGGGCGAGCCTTGGAAAGGCGAGTCTGGACCTGCCCGGGCGTGTTTGGCTGCGGCCTGGCAAGTCGAGGCTGGGCGTGCCCGGGCGCTCTGGACGAGCACTGGAAAGGCGATAGCGGGCATGCCCGGACGCTCTGGGCGAGCCCTGGAAAGGCGATAGCGGGCATGCCCGGACGCTCTGGGCGAGCCCTGGAAAGGCGATAGCGGGCATGCCCGGACGCTCTGGGCGAGCCGGGGAAAGACGAGACCGGGCGTGCCCGGGAGGTTCGGGCAAGCCCGGGAACAGTGAGTCCGGGCATGCCCGGGAGAGGCGCGTCTGGCCGTGTTCTGGCCGGTGCAAGGCGATTGTGTGCATCCAGCGGTAACCGCTACACACGCCCCTCCAGAATCGACCTGCACTGGCAGGGTCAATTTAAGGGGGGTCCGGATGACCCGGCCGAAGCGACCCCTGGAGGGTCGTGGGGAGGGGTCCGACGTGGTGGTGGGTGGTCGAGCGGGGGGAACTGTGGACAGGGGGCGGCCTCGCCGTGGAGGAAGGGCCAACCGTGGTGGTCGGTCGACGTCCATGTGCGCCGGTTTGAGGCGGTCCACAGAGATCCGGTCCGACCGGCCGCCAACGTCGACGACAAAGTACTTGTCGCTCCGTCGCAGGACCCGGAAGGGCCCGTCGTACGGCGGCCGGAGTGGCCCCCGGTGCGCGTCATGACGCACAAAGACGTACTCCGCTGTGCGAAGCGCCGGGGGGACGTAGGACTGGGGGCCACCGTGGCGGGACGTTGGCACGGGGGCAAATCGGCGGGCGGCCTCCTGGAGGTCCGAGCGCTGGTGTGCGGCGGACCAGGGACTGGTAGCGTCGGGCACGAACTCGCCCGGGAAGCGGAGCGGCTGGCCGTAGACGAGCTCGGCGGCGGACGCCCGGAGGTCCTCCTTGGGGGCCGTGCGGAGGCCCAAAAGGACCCACGGCAGCCGGTCGGTCCAACCGTCCTCCTGAAGGCCGGCCATGAGTGCGGCTTCATGGAGCGGTGAAACCGCTCGCACAACCCGTTGGCTTGGGGGTGGTAGGCCGTGGTGCGGTGCAGCGTGACCCCCAACGAGCGGGCGACCGCGCCCCAAAGTTCGGACGTGAACTGTGGGCCGCGGTCGGACGAGATGTGCGCCGAAGCGCGCGACCCAGGTGGCGATGAACGCCTGCGCCACGTTGGCGGTGGTGGTGGAGGTGAGGGGCACGGCCTCCGGCCACCTGGTGGTCCTGTCCACCATGGTGAGCAGGTGGGTGAACCCCCGCGATGGGGGCAGGGGACCCATCAGGTCCACGTGGACGTGGTCGAAACGCCGTGCAGGCACGGTGAAAGGTGCCAGCGGGGCCTGGGTGTGGCGGTGGACCTTGGCCCGCTGGCAGGCCGTGCAGGCGTTGGCCCAGTCGCGGACGTGCCGTCGAAGGCCGTGCCAGACGAAACGCGCTGACACCAGCTTCTGAGAAGCTTTCCGGCCCGGGTGAGAAAGGCCGTGGATGGAGGCGAAGATGCGGCGCTGCCAGGAAACGGGCACGATGGGGCGAGGCTGGCCCTGGGAGACGTCGCAGAGCAGGACGGTGCCCGCGAAGGGGATGTCGGCCAGGCGGAGGCCCGTGTCCGCCGCCCGGAGGGCCTGCACCGAGGTGTCGGTGGTCTGGTCGGCCGCCATGAGCGCGAAGTCCACGCCGAGGTGGACCGCGTTCGCGCTGGCCCGAGAAAGACAGTCGGCCACAGCGTTGTCTTTGCCGGCGACGTGCCGGATGTCCGTGGTGAATTCCGACACGGCGGAGAGGTGGCGCTGCTGGCGGGCCGACCACGGCTCCGTGACTTT
This sequence comes from Myxine glutinosa, assembly GCF_964187855.1. Taxonomy (NCBI): domain Eukaryota; kingdom Metazoa; phylum Chordata; class Myxini; order Myxiniformes; family Myxinidae; genus Myxine; species Myxine glutinosa. The sequence continues at coordinate 144,444,138 of NC_136268.1, read as the reverse complement.
GGCCATTGCGTAGACCAACGGCTTGTGGTCGACGAAAGCCGTGAACGGGCGGCCCTCCAGGGGGTGTCGGAAATGGCGAATGGCCAGGAATAGACCGAGCAGCTCGCGGTCGAACGTGCTGTATTTTAACTCGTTCGGCCGGAGCTGCCGGCTGAAAAAAGCGAGTGGCTGCCAAACCCCGTCCACCCATTGTTCATGGACGGCGCCCACCGCGTAGTTGGAGGCGTCCGTAGTGAGGGCGATGGGCGCGTTGAGCACTGGGTGAGCCAGCAGCGTTGCGTCGGCGAGGGCCCGTTTTGCGCTCGCGATGGCCGCGGACCAAACGATGTCATGCTTGGCCGGCTTGCCCCGGAGGGCCTCGTAAAGGGGCCGCATGAGCTGAGCAGCGCGGGGCACGAATCGGTGATAAAAATTCACCATGCCGAGGAACTCTTGTAGGGCCTTGATGGAACGGGGACGCGGGAACGTGGTGATGGCCTCGACCTTGGCCGGCAGCGGCACGGCCCCGGTCTTGGTGATGCGGTGGCCCAGAAAGTCAACGGTCGTCGTGCCGAAGTGGCATTTGGCCGGGTTGACAATTAAGCCGTGCTCGCTGAGGCGACCGAACAGTGTTCGGAGGTGGAGGAGGTGCTCGGCGCGGGACGTGCTGGCGACGAGGATGTCGTCCAGATAGACGAAAAGAAATGGCAGGTCGCGCAGCACGCCGTCCATTAAGCGCTGGAACGCCTGGGCCGCGTTCTTGAGGCCAAACGGCATCCTAAAAAATTCGAACAGGCCGAACGGCGTGATGACGGCCGTCTTCGGGACGTCGGCCGCCCGGACAGGTACCTGGTGGTATCCCCGTATCAGGTCAATTTTGGAAAATATGACCCGTCCCGCCAAACGGGCGGAAAAGTCCTGGATGTGCGGGATCGGGTACCTGTCGGGGGTGGTAGCGTCGTTGAGGCGGCGGTAGTCGCCACACGGGCGCCATCCGCCCCCCGGCTTTGGCACGATGTGCAGTGGTGAGGCCCACGCGCTATTGGAGCGCCGCACGATGCCGAGGTGCTCCAACGTGTCGAACTCGGCCTTTGCCACGGCGAGCTTGGCCGGGTCGAGGCGGCGGGCCCTGGCGTAGACCGGCGGGCCCGTAGTGGGTATGTGGTGCTCGATCCCATGCCGCACTGCGACGGCCGAAAACGTCGGCCGTGTGAGGGCCGGGAATTCCGTGAGCAGGCGAGCGAACTCGTTCGCCGTCGGGAGGGCGCACGCCAGTTCGGTCGGCGCGGAGCTGCTCATCGTGCACGCCAGGGAGCTGAAGGTCTCGGCGTTGACAAGGCGACGACGTTTGACGTCGACCAGCAGCCCATGCGCGCAGAGGAAGTCGGCTCCCAGCAAAGCCATGGGGACGCAGGCGGTCACAAAGGTCCACTGAAAGCGCTGGCTGCCGAAGCAGAGGGTGACGTTGCGCGGGCCGAAAGTGCGTATGGCCGAGCCATTAGCAGCGACCAAAGAGGGGCCGCAAACGGCGTCCCGCCAGTCCTGCTCGGAGGCGGGTATGACGCTCAGTTGGGCGCCGGTGTCACAAAGGAAACGCCGCCCGGACGCTTTGTCCCGAATAAAAAGCAAGTTGCCCGAGTGGCCGGCGCTCATGGCTGGGAATGAACGCCGGCCCGGCCGTTTCCCGACTTGCCGAAAGTGCATGGGGGTCGGCACATCCGAGCCTTGTGTCCGAACCTGGCGTGGTAATAACACCACGCCTGGTCAGGTGGAGGCCCCGGCCATCGTGTCGGAAGCGGTCGGTGCAGCGTGGCGGCCGCCAGTTTCACCGGCAGTCCGGCCTCCAACCGCGCAGGGCGCTCGGGCGTCGTGGGCGTCGCCTCGGACGGCGGCAGCCTCCAGGTAGCCGCGCCGATGTGTTGGCCCGCCGAGCAGATCTTATCGGCTTCCCTGGCGAGGGCGCGGGGATCGGTGATCGACGTGCCAGCCAGGGCGAGGCGTACCGGGTGAGGCAGCTGGCGAAGGAACAACTCGCGGAACAGAAAATCCGGAGAGTGCTCACCGAGCAACGAGAGCATATAGTCCATGTGCTCGGACGGGCGCGTGTCGCCGAGCTCGGGCAGGTCGAGCAGGCGCCGTGCGCGTGCCGCCGGTGAGAGGGCGAAAGCGTCGAGGAGGAGCGTCTTCAGCGCGTCATACTTGTCAGCAGCCGGCGGGTGCTCGAGGAGGCTCAGGGCGCGGGCCGCGGTGGCGGAACCGAGCGCTGCCACGACATGGTGGAAGCGGGTGTCGTCCGCGGTGATGCCTTGCAGGGCGAACTGGGAGTCCGCCTGGGCGAACCAAACAGCCGCGTGAGCCTCCCAGAAGGTAGGCAGTTTAAGAGTCACTGCCGTGTCCATGTCGGTAGGTCACCAGTGAAGGAGCTGCGCTCCAACGCGAGTCGAAAGAATTGACGCGACCAAAGACGGAATTCGTCCGAGTTGCTTTGTTGAAACAAAACAGCTCAGGTATTCTGACAAAAGCCCGTTTATCCGGCAGCAATATATATACACATTTATGTCGGGAAGTTTGCCCGGCAAAAGCTATACCGGGCATGCCCGGGTGTCAAGGGCGAGCCTTGGAAAGGCGAGTCTGGACCTGCCCGGGTGTGTTTGGCTGCGGCCTGGCAAGTCGAGGCTGGGCGTGCCCGCCCCCGGGCGCTCTGGGCGAGCACTGGAAAGGTGATAGCGGGCATGCCCCGGAAAGACGAGACCGGGCGTGCCCGGGAGGTTCGGGCGTGCCCGGGAACAGTGAGTCCGGGCATGCCCGGGAGAGGCGCGTCTGGCCGTGTTCTGGCCGGTGCAAGGCGATTGTGTGCATCCAGCGGTAACCGCTACAGTACCATGCTTGTGCCAAGCCTGAACAAAATCAGACCATACATGTTCATGAAATGGTTGGGGACGTGGTTGAGTAACAAAATAGCCGCAAGTCGGCCATCTTGGATCTGATCTTGAAAGAAAATGACGTGCATATTTAAGCCATCATTCATAATTATCTGTGTGTCAAGTTTGAACAACATCGTTAAATGAATGTCCGAGAAATTGTTGAGGACGTGTTCAACATGGGGTTTTCTACAACTAAAATGGCCGCCAGCCAGCCACGTATGATCGCATCACGAAACAAAATGGTGTGCATATGTATACCATCATGTATTGTGTTTGTACCAAATACAAACAAAATTGGTCCATACATCTCTGAGATATGGTTGCGGATGAACGCACATGCATGCACAGACAGACGGACGGACAGACGAGACCCAATCCATAAGCCCCCATTTCAGATTAAGTCCAATGGAGGCTAAAAATAGTCTGAGGAACATGCTCATTCACTTGAACTTCTCATACCATTTCAAGACCAGGTGACATCGAAGATACTGTATATCTGGTAATCATGCCAGATCACAGGTCATGCAGGCAGGCAGGATGGCCAAGACCCTAGAGGTACGCACACTCGCCTCTGAGCTGTCTTGCCTCCGTTAGAATCTCGGCCCAGTTATAAACTGTCGTCCTGGTGTTTCACGGGCAGGATGATTCAGCAATGTGTGTGACGTTGTCTGATGGACGTCAAACTGGCGTCCCGTCTGCCAGCATATCCGACGATGCCCTTCGTGAAAAGTAGGCGAGCTATCACCGGCACCATGAGCAAATTGCAAATTCCTCTCTTACCTATAGAGAGCATTGCATCAGCGTCACAGCTGCGTCCTCAGTCAATGATGCTACCCCGCAGCCTTGTTACTGCATATGGAAGAAGAAGAGGTCACACTTTCATGCCACTTATTTATTCAGTGTTTTATTATAATCAAAATTCCAAAGTTCCCACCTTTGTCCATCAAACCCAAGTGATACAGGATATGTTTACCCCCGCCAGAGGAGAGGGTATTGCATTTGAGTCCGTTTGTTTGTTTGTCCGCACAGAATAAATATGATTTTCTCTGCAACCGTTGGTCCGATTGACAGGAAATTTTCACCATAGGTGCACCTCCACTTGTAGAATTTTTGCATTCATAATTATGACGTCATAGGTCACGTGGTATGGACGTCATCTGTAAAAAATGTTACGCATCTAAATCTCTGAAATCCGCTCAATGGAAAAAAATTGAGACATGGCTCATTGTAAAGTACTCTCCATGGGGAATAAAATATGTTAATGATGATGTCATAGGTGCCTCCATTATGACGTCATAATTCGACAAGTACAAAACTTCATCTGATCAAGATGAAATTTCTTGATCATCATCTCGGGATAAATTGGAGAGAAAAAAAAGATGACGTCATCGGTCACGTGGTTCGGCCGCCATATTTGTTAAACCACAAAAGCCTTCAAAACCACTGAAAACATGTCCTGGCGAGGGTCTGCAATCTGATTGCTCTTTCTTGTTGAGAAATATGAAATGAGCTTCACAATTTACCCTGATGATCACAATCTCCAGATAGATCACAATCTCCAGTAAACGCATTGCACATTTTTGTCATGTGATCAGCATTTGCCCAGACTCATCCTCTTTGAAGCATTTAGGAGGGTCCCACGCACCAATAACCAGAATCAATACCATGTCATGGTGCTGCTGTTGTTATATTCACACTTGTGACTTCTTATTTTTCTTATCCTTCTCTTCATTATGATGACAGGATTTGATACTTAAATTGTATGTCAACGTAGAACAACAAACATTTGATGTGGATTGTTATTCATTCTGTGAAAATATAACACTGGTGCTTTGAAACATACGCAGAAGGCCTTTCCATTCCGCTCTCCAAAACCATATAAATTTGTGATTTCCTTCAAGTTTATGCCTTCTGCCTTGCTTTCCCACAACATAGCATGCGCAGTCTACCTACTATACATTAGAACCTGACCAGAGCAGCAAAATTGGATCGTAACATCAATCGCCAACCATTGTCTATAAATTATGTTGAAGTGTGGTGCTGCGCACACACAACTTGCTTGCCAAAGAGGTAGGCCACAACGCGTTTGTTAAAACAAAAGAGTCTTTATTTCGAAAGCTCGAACTGCAGCACTGGGTGGGCTCGAGCTTAGAGCCCGCATATATGTGCCGAGGCCACGCCTAGTCCCCAGGCGTGGCCGATCGGTCGAAGGGCGGGGCATGTGCCATCGGTCCCCACCTGGGCGCTCGCGCCACCCACTGGTGCGCGGAATTATTGCCCCTTGTGCCCGCCACACGCGCCCCCCCAGAATTCCCGCGCACCTGAAGACTGAGTTTGCGGGGAAGCCGGATGACCCGGCCGAAACGCCCTCTGGCGATGGGTGCGGGGCTGGGGGGTAGCGGGACTGGGGGGTGCCGGGGGTCCGACCGCCGGGGGGCGGCCTCGACGTGGAGGCAGAGCTGCTGGCGGGGGTGCCGGGGGTCCGACCGCCGGGGGGCGGCCTCGACGCGGAGGCAGGGCTGCTGGCGGGGGGTGGTCCGGATCGAAGTGGGCCGGCTTGAGGCGGTCCACGGAAATGCGATCCGGGGCACCGCCGATGTCGACCGTGAAAAATTTGTCCCCGGTCTCCAGCACGCGGAAGGGCCCGTCGTACGGGGGCCGTAGCGGTGCCCGGTGGGTGTCGTGCCGGATGAACACGTACTTTGCCGTGCGAAGCTCCGGGGCGACGTGGGAAGGCGGGCAACCGTGGTGTGCCGTTGGCACCAGGGCGAACCTCCGGGCGGTCTCCTGAAGGGCGGAGCGCTGTTGCGCCACGGACCAAGGAGCCGTGGAGTCGGGGATAAATTCACCCGGTACCCGCAGTGGTTGCCCGAAGACCAGCTCTGCCGAGGACGCGCGCAGGTCGTCCTTGGGCGCCGTCCTGAGGCCCAGCAGGACCCAGGGGAGTCTGTCGACCCAGCCGCCGTCGCAGAGGCTGGCCCGGAGCGCGGCTTTCATGGAGCGATGAAAGCGCTCACACAGGCCATTGGCCTGGGGGTGGTAGGCCGTGGTGCGGTGTAGTTTCACCCCGAGCCCTTGCGCCACCGTGGCCCAGAGCTCCGAGGTGAACTGGGGGCCGCGGTCGGACGAGATGTCCGAGGGGGCACCGAACCGGGCAACTCAAGTGGCGATAAAGGCTTGCGCCACCTCAGCCGCAGACGTCGCCGCCAATGGGACGGCCTCCGGCCACCGTGTGGTGCGGTCGACCATGGTGAAGAGGTGGGTGAACCCTCGCGAGGGGGGCAGGGGTCCCACCAAGTCGACATGCACGTGGTCGAACCGCCGCTCGGGGTTGTGCCGAAACGTGGCCAACGGTGAATGGGTGTGGCGGTGGACCTTTGTGCGCTGGCATGCGAGGCACGTCCTGGCCCAGTCACGGACGTCCTTCCTGAGGCCATGCCAGACGAACTTCGCCCCGACGAGTTTCTGGGATGCCCTCGCGCCAGGGTGGGACAGGCCGTGGATGGCGTCGAGCACTGGGCGCTGCCAGCCAGCGGGCACGATGGGACGAGGCCGGCCGAGGGAGACGTCGCATAGGAGGGCCGTGCCCGCGGCGTTGAATGGCACCTCAGTGACGCGGAGGCCCATGACGGCGGTCCGCAAGGCCTGGACGCCGGGGTCGGCGGTCTGGGCCTCCGCCATCCGGGCATAGTCGACCCCGAGGTGGACCGCGTGCACGACGGACCGGGAAAGGCAATCCGCCACCAGGTTGTCCTTACCCGCCACGTGACGGATGTCCGTCGTGTACTCGGACACGGCAGAGAGGTGGCGCTGCTGCCGTGCCAACCATGGCTCGGCGACCTTGGCCATCGCGAACACAAGGGGCTTGTGGTCAACGAAGGCCGTGAACGGGCGGCCCTCCAGCAGATGGCGGAAGTGTCGGACCGCCAGGTGGAGCCCGAGCAACTCGCGGTCGAAGGTGCTGTACCGGCGTTCGTGCGGGCGAAGCTGCCAGCTGAAAAACGCCAGCGGTTGCCAAGCACCACGCACCCATTGCTCGTGCACCGCGCCCACCGCGTAGTCCGACGCGTCGGTGGTGAGGGCGATCGGTGCATCGGGCGCGGGTGCGCCAGCATGGTGGCGTCGGCCAGAGCCAGCTTTGCGCCCGCGAACGCCGCGGCCATCGGCTCCGACCATGCGATGTCACCTTTGCCCGGCTTGCCCCGAAGGGCCTCGTGCAAGGGGCGGAGGAGCCGGGCGACGTGGGGCACGAAGCGGTGGTAAAAGTTTACCATGCCCAGGAACTCCTGGAGCCCCTTGATCATGCGGGGCCGCGGGAAATCCCTGACCGCCTCCACCTTGGCCGGTAAAGGGACGGCCCCGTGCTCGGTGATGCGGTGCCACAAGAAGTCGATGGTGGCAACGCCGAAACGGCACTTGGCGGGGTTGATGATTAGGCCATGCTGGCCCAGGCGTTCGAAAAGCGTGCGGAGGTGGAGCAGGTGCTCCTCCCGGGACGCGCTCGCGACTAGGATGTCGTCCAGGTAGACAAACAGGAAAGGTAAGTCGTGCAAGACGCTATCCATAAGCCGCTGGAACGCCTGAGCCGCATTCTTCAACCCGAAGGGTATCCTTAGGAATTTGAAGAGGCCGAAAGGGGTGATGACGGCCGTCTTCGGGACGTCGTCCGGTTGGACGTGGACCTGATGGTAGCCCCGGATGAGGTCCACCTTAGAAAACACGGTCGTGTTGGCCAACCGGGCGGAAAAGTCCTGAATGTGTGGGACCGGGTAGCGGTCGGGGGTGGTGGCATCGTTGAGCCGGCGGTAGTCCCTGCACGGCCGCCATCCCCCGCCGGGCTTCGGCACAATGTGCAGCGGAGAAGCCCAAGCGCTGTTGGAGCACCGTACGATCCCCAGCCGCTCCAGCATGGCGAACTCCGCTTTCGTGGACTCGAGTCGACGTGACCGGGCATAGAACGGCGGCCCGACCGTGGGGATGTGATGCTCCACCCCGTGTTTAACGGCCACCGCTGAGAAGGTGGGCCGCGTGAGGGCCGGGAAACTGGCGAGGAGGCGGGTAAAGTCGTCCGCTGCCGGAAGCGTGCAAACTAAACTCACCGGGACGGAACCTTCCAGCAAGCCGCTTGGCAAGCCGCTCGGTGAGCCGCTCAATGAGCCGCTCAGCGAACAAGCGAGCGAGCTAAAGGTTTCGGCCTAGACGAGCCGTTTGCGCTTCACGTCGACCAACAACCCATTCGCACATAGGAAGTCCGCACCAAGCAATGCCATTGGCACGCTGGCGGTCACGAACGACCATTGAAAGCGCTGCCCTCCGAACCGCAGGGAGAGGCAGCGCTTCCCGAATGTGCGGATGGGTGTACCGTTGGCGGCAAGCAACGCGGGGCCCCGGCCCGCGGTTCGCTTGTCGGACGTGGAGGCGGGGATGACGCTTACCTGCGCTCCTGTATCGCAAAGGAAACGGCGCCCGGACAAGGTGTCCGTAATGAACAGGAGGCTGCCGGAATGGCCGACGCTCAGGGCCGCTAATGAGCGCCGGCCCGGTCGTTTCCCGACTTGTGAAAAGAGCATGGCGGGCGACACGTCCTAGCCTTGTGGCCGAACCTGGCGTGGTAAGAGCACCAGGCTTGCGGCGGCGGTGGCCGCGGTGTTCTCGGCGGTGGTGGTGGTGGGCGCGGCAGCGGCCTCGAGGGACGCTGTAGCTTCTGCCCCGGGATCCACGACGGCAGCGCCGTAACTCGACCGCGTGTCACAAGCCGCGAAAAACTTGTCGGCCTCTACGGCCAGGGCGCGGAGTTCCTTTATTTCGGAACCGGCCAGCGCGAGGCGTACCTGTAGAGGTAGCTGGCGTAGGAAAAGCGCCCTGAATAAGAAATCCGGGGCTTGTTCACCCAGCAGCGACAGCATAAAATCCATCCGCACGGATGGTCGTGTGTCGCCGAGTTCGGGAAGGTCCAGGAGGCGGTCGGCCCGTTCGATCTATGTGAGGCCGAACGTGGCGATGAGGAGACGTTTGAGCGCCTTGTACTTGTGGTCGACCGGCGGGTGCCGCAGGATGGACACGACTCGGGCGGCAGTGCCGGGCCCGAGGGAGGCGACCACGTGGTAGTAATGGGTCTCGTCCGCCGTTATGCCTCGAAGCTGAAATTGAGCTTCGGCCTGCACGAACCACACGTCGGCCTGTGCTTCCCAAAACTCTGGAAGTTTTACTGCGACTGCATTGGTGGCCATGGCGCGTTCGGTGGTCAGCGACGGCTGAACCAATCGGGGTCACCAGTGAAGTGTGGTGCTGCGCACACACAACTTGCTTGCCAAAGAGGTAGGCCACAACGCATTTGTTAAAACAAAAGTCTTTATTTCGAAAGTTCGAACTGCAGCACTGGGCGGGCTCGAGCTTAGAGCCTGCATATATGTGCCGAGGCCACACCTAGTCCCGGGGCGTGGCCGATCGGTCGAAGGGCGGGGCATGTGCCATCGGTCCCCGCCTGGGCGCTCGCGCCACCCACTGGTGCGCGGAATTATTGCCCCTTGTGCCCGCCATAATGTCGTGAATTATTCCAGGGGATTTTAGGCTTGCTCTGTAATCACACTGGCTGTATACAGTTTGTATCATCCCATTCTCTTGTTGCCTGTGTGATAACCGACATGCTGTGCTGGATTGAGGTTGTACAATTACTTAATTATCTACTTCCTATCAGAAGGGAAAATGATCTCGGTACCAGCACATCACCATGCATGGGCTAAATTCTTAGAGGAAGAGTTTCTTCTGAGGTGCGGAAGTGTTCCTTGCTGCTCCGAGAACAGTGCTGATTTTATGGATTGTTTATTTATTTTTTTACTGTTTGAGTACCAATGTTAATTGGTGATCTACTATGTTAGAGAGATGTCTGGCTGTGTCGCCATTTTTCTCAGAGATGGCTGATCGGATCTTTGTCAAACTTTCAGAGGTTCATCAGCGAGTGCCTGGGAGTGTTTTAGGCAACAACAAAAAAAAATTATGAAAAAAAAGATGTTTTTTGGAGTTAAGAAAAAGAAAAATCGCTCGATAGTGCCTAAGCCTTTTAAAATTAATGACAGTTATATACAAGTACACATTCGCATAAATAAATACAAAACAATCACCAGACATTTGAACACAAATAAATCGAACAATTCCGGAAGTGTACCAAGTTGGTAGTACGGCTTCTTCTTCTTCCTGATTCGCATCACACTTAATTCAGAAACGTGATGAACGCCACATTGACAAACCAGCATATACGTAGTGTGTTCAAAAAGTATGCGACCTTTATTTTTCGTGCGTAAAAAAAAAAGAAGCTAGGGAGGCGTTGATTGGTGCACGTATGTAGGCGATCCTAATGCACACGCGTGAATTTTTTCACACCTGCAGAAGCTGTCATTCGACGGCAGACCGCCGATGAGTGAGGAAATGTAAGTGAGCGCCGTCGGATTTTCGTTTTTGACAAAATGACGGAAAAACTTGAACAACGCTACTGCATCAAATTTTGTGTTTCATCAAACTTGCATCAAAACTGCAACTTGGTTTCTGGGTCGTACCCATAAACCCAGGACTCATCGCCAGTGATCACTGTGTTGAGGAAGCTGGGATCGCTGTTCAGTCTCCAGCATGTCCTGTGCGATCTCCAAACGGAGTTGCTTCTGCTCAATCGTTAGCAGCTTTGGTACGAACTTCGCTGAGATTCTCCTGAAGCCCAAATCCTCCTTCATAATGGAATGAACGGTGTTGAATCTTGCGGATCGTTTCCACTTGGGAATCGCCAAGCTTTACACAAAATTTGATGCAGTAGCATTGTTCAAGTTTTTCCGTCATTTTGTCAAAAACGAAAATGCGACGGCACTCACTTACATTTCCTCACTCATCGGCGGTCTGCCGTCGAATGACAGCTTCTGCAGGTGTGAAAAAATTCACGCGTGTGCATTAGGATCGCCTACATACGTGCACCAATCAACGCCTCCCTAGCTTCTTTTTTTTTACGCACGAAAAATAAAGGTCGGATACTTTTTGAACACAGTAGTATATGAACCCCCTTCCTCTCCTGCCTCTCCCCCTCCCCTCCCCTTCTCCCCCCCCCCTTTCCCCACCCCGCCCACCATTCCCCCCTTCCCCCCCTCCCCTCCCATTCCCCCCATTCCCTCCCCCTTCCCCCCTTCCCCCCTCACCTCCCCTTCTCCTCCTCCCCTCCCCCCTCACCTCCCCTCCCCCCTCACCTCCCCTTCTCCTCCTCCCCTCCCCCCTCCCACCCTTTCCCCCCCTTCCTTTTCCCTCCCTTCCTTTCCCCCCCTGGAAGACAAGCATCTGTCCCACTTGGGACTATTCATTATTACCCGCACCAGGGGAGACTGGAGAGAGTATTGCATTTGGGTCCATTTGTTTGTTTGTTTGTTTGTCCACACAGAACTTATGTATGTGTATGAATTACATTCTACTCTTTCGAACCCTAAGTCCCTTTAAGATCATTAAGACCCACAAAACCCTAAGACCCTTAAAACTTTGCAACCCCTAAAACCCCTCAGGCCCTTTATAACCCTAACACCATTTCAAATCCCGAAGACCCTTACCAAATCTAAGACCGTTAGAACCCTAACACCCTTTAATACCCTATAGAACCCTCAAACCATTTAAGATCCAAATGACCATAAAGACACAAAATACCCCGAGGACCCAAAGGACAAACCCACACACGTCCTGGCAAGGGCCTGCAATCTCCGATTGCTCTTCCATGTTTGTTTTTGTAATGTTGTGAGATCTGTGATAAAGTACATGTTTTATTATTATCACGATCAATTAAAGCATATTAACTGCTTTTTTAAGTTAACTACTGCACTGTGTATTTTTTATTTTTTTTTGTAGAATGTGAGTGTGCAGAAAGATGAGATGGTTCAGCTGAAGCAGAGAATGGCCGAGGAAGCAGAACTCATCACTCGGAGGAAGCATGCAATCGAACAGGAACTCACAGACGTCCAGGTACATTCTTGGTGACTGAGCTTGCATACGTTCCTGTAAATTTTGTTTTCTCAATGGTAAATGTATGTAAATTAACACTAATATACATTTGCAGTTTTGCATAGCAGTTCTAAAACTCGCTTTCACATGACATGAAAATTATCCTTTTGAAAACAACATCGATTGTGAATCGAATGTGAAATCTGTAAAAAAAAAAAAAAAAAAATTGAAACAAACTTTTGGAAATAGCATTGAAAGTTTAAACTTTCTTTTCTGGGTGTGTCTCTCAGCCGCTTGTGGAGGCAGCTCGCCGTGCCGTTGGGAGTATCAAACCGGAATCCTTGTCTGAGATTCGCTCTCTGCGAATGCCGCCCGATGTCATTCGAGACATTCTGGAGGGTGTTCTGCGTCTCATGGGAATTTTTGATACATCTTGGGTTAGCATGAAGAGGTGTGCTGCTTGTCCAACATGTCTTTTTCAATGACTGGCACAGTATTACTTTTGCCGGTTGTAAAATTCTGCTATGATTTGAAGGCCAGTTTGGCGTGTTTTGAAGATAGCTGTTGCGTAAATATATAAATATATACACTTTTCCCTTTCCCTTTCTTCCCAACCTATTTTGCTTTCTCATTCTCTTCCTTAATAACTCCCTTACCCTTCCTTTTCTCCATTATCCTGTTCTGTTTCCCAATTGATTTTGACTCAATTTAGCCCCATCACCTTTTCTTTTCTAAAGCATTGTTATTGACCAGGTTAGATTTTCCTCAATAATGTACAGACTTGGCATTTAATATGGAATATTTTTTTGTGGGGGTGAACTTACTTTTCAAGATGACTTAGAACCAAAAGTTCATTGGAATTATGTTGAAATTATTCTAGATTTTGTTAATGTGACCTTTAAAAAAAAAAAAAAACATTTGACATTTCGAAGCAAATAAATTGATCCTTAAAAGTGATGTAAATTGATATCGAACTCAATTCAAGGACAGTACTGTGTTAAACTTCTGTACGTTTTCCAGAAGTATCTCTTTATTTTGCACATTAGCCAAAAATTCTTTTAACAAAAGTGAAATTACGACTGGGATTACGGACAGTAAAATTACAGTTCAGTACTTCGTGTAACCCCCACGAGCATTCAGGAGAGCACGTACACGTTGAGGCATGCTGTTCACGAGATTTGCCAAGGTTTGGACAGGAATCGCTTGCCATGCAGTGACAATACAACAACAACAACAACAACATGCATTTCAAGGCCATTTTCCCTGCAAGAGCGGGGGTTACCCTTGCGGTCCCCATGACAATCTTCTCCATTTTGCCCTATTTTCTGCATCTCTCCTTGTTAACCCCCTTGCCCGCATTTCTTCTTCCACCATCTTTAGCCAAGACTTTCTCGGTCTTCCCCGTCCTCGACTTCCTTCTACATTCATTTCCATCACTCTTCTCAACCAGTCACTTTCATCCTTCCTCAACACATGACCAAACCATCTCAACCTGTTCCTCTTCACAGCATCAATCACAGGCTCCATTCCCATTATCTTTCGCAATTCATCATTTGTCTTCCTCTCTCTCAACGATACCCCGCACATCCACCGAACCATTCGCATTTCCACCCTTTCCAGCCGTCGTTGCTGCTCTACGTTCATTACCCATGTCTCGCTCCCATAAATCATAACACTTCTCATACATGCAGCATACATCTTTCCCTTCAGCTTCAACGACACTCCCCTCCTCATCAGCACGCAACTCAGTTCCCGAAACTTCTTCCATGCACATCTCACTCGAGCAACCTTTGCCAAGTCTGATCCACCTTCTCCATTCAGCATGTCTACGAGGTAGCAAAATGTTTTCACACCTTCCAACTTCACGCCGTCTCCAAGACCAACTCAACATTTCCTCCATCTGCAGCTCCCTCTGTGCACACCTTGCATTTGAATGTAGCTGCCACACTGGTTAATGACCCTCTCAGACCACTACATTTTTGATGAACTCACTCAGCGCACATTGTACATTGAATGGAGTTCACTCCGACACTCTTCCTGCACACAGCACATGGCCACTTCCCAGTTCTTTCCACCTCACCACATGCTTTACCACTTGCCATCACCTTCGTCTTTCCGATAATCACCTTCAGACGTTTTGTCTCCATACATTCCTTCCACTTGTTCATCTTTTCCTTCATTCCATCCATACTTTCCGCAATCAACACCAGATCATCTGCATCCAACAACTCCCACGGTAAACCCTCCTTTACATTCTGTGTCAGCACCTCCATCACAGCTACAAATAGTAGTGGGCTTAGTACCGACCCCCTGATGCACTCCCACCTTCACTTCAAACTCACCACTGTTCCCGTCCTTCGTCCTTACAGCTGTGCGCACTCTTTTATACATTGCCATCACTACTCTGATCAACCATTCCTCCACTCCTAACTTCCTCAATGCCCATGTCAATACTTCGCGTGGAACCCTATCGAATGCTTTCTCCAGATCAACAAACCCAAGAAACAACTTCTTCCTCTTCTCCATGTACTTTTCCTGCAACTGCCTCACAATAAAGAGCGCGTCTGTCGTTCCTCTTCCTGGCATAAATGCAAACTGCATTTCGTCGATTTCACCTTCTTCCTTATCCTCCTCTCCAGCACCCTTTCCAATACCTTCATTCCATGCTACAATAACTTTATCGCTCGATACGAGCCACACTCCAGAGGGTCACCTTTCCCCTTGTATAGAGGCACGAGGGTACTCAGTTCTTAATTCACTGGAATGCGGCCTTCTTTCACCACCAGATTACAGATCTCTGTCATTCTCTTCACACCCCAACTTCCTGCTGCCTTCAACATATCTCCCACAACTCCCATCGGCCCTCCCGCTTTTCTACTCTTCATTGCTTTTTTTTTTGCTTTTTTTTTTTGTATACTGAATCGAGGCTCGTGAAAGAGCTGACATTTACTTCACAAACAAATCAACCAGACAAACAAAATATATAAAAAGAGGGAGCGGAAGACAAGAGAATGGGAAGCACACAAACACTTGAGAGCACACAACATTTGAGAGCAGGGAGATGTGTGGGAGGGAGAGGGCTCGGGGGGAGGAGGCGTGGGAAGGGGTAGGGGGGTGGGGGGTGGGAGAAGTATAAAACACAAGGACACCAAGGACTTCCAGGTCAGAAGTTGGTATTTCAAAAAGTGGAATTGGGGTGAAATTATCGGGGATAGAAAAGATCAAGGTTTTGGATGGGGGAAGATAAGAGATGGTGGTGAACAGCTGTTTTAAAGACCTGGAGGGTGGAGTGGAATTGAAGAGAGTGAGGGAGTTTGTTCCAGAGGCGGGAGAAAAGAGGAATGAAGGAGCGAAGGTGAGCAGAGAGTCTTGATTTTGGCAGTTTAACCATAAGAGGGTTGCAGGCAGATCTTGTGCGACCTGTAGGAATATTTGCGGGACAGAGCCCAGAGAGAGCTGGGGGGGCAAGGCCAGAGAGGAGTCGGTAGAAGACGGAAAGACCACCAACCTGCCTGCGGTGAGTGAGTGAAAGGCCCTTGGAGTTAGCTTCATCGCGGGAGATTCCACTTTTATCGCTTCCTCAACTTCCTTCTCAGTTATCTTCTCTGCGGGTCCTAAAACTGGGTTACTCTCTATGTTGCCATCCCATTCATTCTCTGTATTCAACAGCATTTCCATATATCTTTTCCATCTTCCTTTAATTCCATCTGGGTCCACAACGATTTGCCCCACTTCATCCTTCAAGCAACTCACCCCCATCACATCACACCTCTCTTTCGCTATGTGCTTTGCAATCCTGAATACCGCTCTCTGACCCTCTTCCGAATCCAAGCGTTCTCCGAACATTTTCCTGCATGCCTCCTGCGCCTTTGCTACCTCTTTCTTTGCAGCCTTCTTGGCTGCCTTATAACTTTCATGCTCTGCTTTTTCTGCTCCCGTACCCTTCACCGTCTGCCACTCCTTGAACTTCTTCCTCTTCTCGTCAATCCTCTTTCCAACTTCATCATCCCACCACCATGTTTCTGAGTGCCTCGGTGGTCCTTTTGTCCATCCACATACCTCACCAACGGCTCCCAACAGACTCTTTCATTGACATCCAACCACTTTCAAGCTCAACCACATCATCCTCTACCCTACTCAGCCTCTCTTTTAATGCCTCCCTTACTGTCACCTCTTTCAACCTCCACACCTTCATTCTTGGTTGATACTTCACCCGCCGAGCTCTCCTCGCACCTTTCACCCTCATGTCGCAGACAACCAAGTGGTGCTGTGAAACAGCCTCCTCCCCCGGGATCACCTTTGTGTCCCGGAGGTGCCCCCTATCTCGCCTACGCACCTTCAGGTAGTCAACGGTTATCGTCGATCCACCTGACGTGTATGTAACAAGCTTATTATCCTCTTTCTGGAACTGAGTATTACAAATCAACAAATCAGCTCCATCAGCAAACTCCAAAAACCTTTCACCTTCTCCATTTCTCACACCATATCCGTAACCCCCAGGAACTACCTCAAAACCGTCCATACTCCTTCCCACATGTCCATTTAGGTCTCCTCCTACCACAACAACTTCCTCATCTTTCACGTTTTTCATCATCTTCTCTATCGCACACCAGAACGTGTCCTTCTCTTCATCGCTCCCGACCAACCTGCGGAGCATATCCCGAGATGACGTTCACCAAGAGCTTTCCAATCATCATTTTCACCATCATCAACCTATCACTCACTCTAGTCACACTCACCACACTGTCTACAAACTCCTCAGAAAACAGGACACCAACACCATTCATGCCCTCCGGGCACCCTTGCCACACAAACTTGTATTTCTGTCCCTGCCTACCCTTCACCATTCTCACACCACTTCCCTTCCATCTCGTCTCTTGCACACAACATATGTCCACTCTTCTTCTGATCAATACTTCCACCACTTCTCCTGATCTCCCTGTCATTGTCCCAACATTCCATGTCCCAAACCTCAGAAACCGATCTCCACTTCCGGCTGTACCCTGCCCATATGTAGTTGTAATTGTCATGGTTCTCTTTTTGAGGCAATGTTTTTATGGCCGGATGCCCTTCCTGATGCCAACCCTCTTCGTCGCCTCTTCCAACACGCAGGGATATGGTGTACCTATTCTAAACCAGGGTACACACCGGGACAATAGCCTGCTGTAATTCACGCACAGAGGTGGGCTGCTGATCCAAGTTGTCGATTTGACGCGTTAATTCTGCCCACAAGTTCTCTATCGGATTCATATCCGGGGACATGGCAGGCCACTCCATATGCTCTACACCACGGTCAGCAAGAAAGTGTTGGATCATGTGAGCACGATGAGGTCGTGCATTATCATCTTGGAAGACAACCTTTCCTCGAAAGGCTGCACGAGCAAATTGAAGCAATGTTTCTTCCAGAATGGCCCTGTACTTGAACTGGTTCAGGTTTCCATTCAGAACAACCAGGTCAGTTTTGCCACCTGCATGAAAAGCAGCCCAAACGGTCACCCCACCACCTCCAGCCTGGACACTTGGCACTATACAATCTTCATTGTAGGCTTCATGCACTTGTCTGCGCACTCGGACGTGGCCATCTTGACGATAGACCAGAAATCTAGACTCGTCACTGAAGATCACATGATTCCAGTGTCCTGCTGCCATTGACGGTGCTCTCTGGCCCACTGCAATCGGCGCTGGTGGTGTTGTCTGGTCAGGCGTGGCTTTCTCAGGGGACTTGGCACGATAGCCTGCTTGAACCTGTCGTTGGTTGACTAGCCTTCTGGATACAGGCACATTTGTCAGTTGCTGTCACTCAGCCCTAAGCCGATTAGCTGACTTGGTACGGCCATTGCGGACTAACCGGTGCAGCTGGCGATCATCCCTCCTTGTGGTTCTGCGGGGACGTCCTGGCCTCGGTATTGGAGTCGGGACACCCCTCTGAGCATTTCGTTTCAGGATTTTTGACACCTGACCTTGAGTGATGCCATACTGCCGAACAATAGCACGCTGTTTCATGCCGGAATTTCGTAAAGCCACCACTCCATGACAAACAGCATTGTCGAGTTGACGGACCATCTCCAGAGGAAGCGGCAATAACTTTTGTAGACGTGCAGCAGTTGTTTTCCACTAATAAAGAACGCAACAACCCTTATATACCCGATTGTGAAGCCAATCGTCAAATGTACCTGTCCGTACATTTTGTCACGCCACCTGTGATATAATCCTGTTATTGGCTTCTTGCTGTGACAGACAATCAGTGACATGGTTCTTTTTACAAAGAAATCACCGAAGCGTAAAAGAAACTCACCAGATTAATATACTGAGTTCAGAAAGTAAACCCAAGTCAAGAAAAAATATATATTCCATATTAAATGCCAAGTCTGCACATGATTACTTTCAAAAGGACATTATTATGACTGATTGTTATTATCAATATTTTGATATTGGATGGTGTTTTAACAACCAGTATATTGACTCTTGCGGCGCTTTTCAGCTTCCTGGCAAAGCGTGGAGTTCGTGAGGACATCACGACATTCGATGCTCGTTCCATTCCACCAGGGATCCGAGCCAGTGTAGAAGAGTTGCTGAAGACTCATCGCTACTCATTTGATCCAAAGGTTTGTGGTGAAAACCTTTAATTATTTTCATTATATCAAAATGCCATCACTCTTTCGCATGCTTTTCTGGTCCTCACAAGATCTTCCATCTCTCTTCGTATTTTCATGTCTCTACTTATTTGTCCAAGGCTCATCGTGAAGCTTGTACCGCACAAAAACCACATGCAGGACAAAGACACGAGTACACATCAGTGTATTTTTACATGAGTTACAGTGGACACAATAATATGGTACATGGGATATTAACCTGGGTTCCCTGCTTATTGAGCCATAAGTTCATATCGGAATGATAAGCAAGCCAACACAAATGGGAACACAAAATAGGCCAACCCTTTGAAACCTACAAGCTAAGCACACTTAACTTCACTTTCTCCAGCACTTCTGTAAGATGGTATCGTATTAGGGCTAGTGCCCCAAGGCTGGAGTGCCCCAAGGCAGTGTTCTTTGCCAATCCTAGTCATAATCTTCATCAACGATATCTGTCTCTCTGGAAAATCCTCTTCATCGATTTGCTGATCACTGCATCCTCTTCCGTAACATCTCCCATCCTTTGAGATAGACAGGCTGCAGCCTCTTCCCTCTCTTCAGACGTTGACATAATCACAACCTGGTCAAACATATGGAATATGTCTTTCAATCCTGACAAATCTTGCACTCTCCCTATCTCTCTGAAAGGACCGTCTGGAAAACTCACCTATCTACTTTCTTTAAAATCGTATTGACGAAGTTCAGTCATTCAAACTCCTGGGTCTCTCTATCAGCAATGATCTTTCTGGGGCAAACCACATTTTGACGTAGGCCTCCAATGCCAGCTGCCGAATAGGCATCCTCCGTCGTACAAACTCTCTCCCTGGCACACTTGAACTCCTACCCACCTACAAGGCTTTCATCCTCAGCTTGATGGAGTGCTGCTCTCCCCTCTGGGGTGGTGCACCACCCCACACCTTGCTCAGCTTGACGCCATGGAAACCAAGGTCTTCAAGATTATTGGAATATCCTGTGATGAAGCTGGGTTCATGGGCCGATCTGGTCTTTATTTCTTTTGTTCCACTGCTTCCTGATCCATTTTGTGTTCCAGCTCTTTGACAAGCCTTGACTTTGTGTGTGCATGTATATGTGCACGTGTGTGCACAAAAACTTGCAGTTTTTTCTTTTTAATAAATTTGCAAAACTTTCTAAAATCCTGTTTTCTCTTTGTCATTTTGGGGTATCGAGTGTGGATTGGTGAGGGAAAAAATGAATTTAAACGATTTCAGCATAAGGCTGCAATATAACAAAATGTGAACAAGTGAAGGTGTCTGAATACTTTTTGAATGCACTGTGTGTGTATATATATATATATACTGTATATATATATATATATATATATATATACCACACCCAATGGATATTCTTACATCAATAAACCACGCTCGGAGGGCCGAGGTGGTGGAATTGCCGTTATTCACCGACAAGACATCAAGACCAACCTCATCTCCATATCATCTGCTCCATCATTTGAACACCTGGCTTTTAAACTCTCTGGTCACACAGTCAATCATGGCTGTTGTCTACCGCCCTCCCAAACCACACCCATCATTCCTGTCTGACTTCTCCTACTTTCTGACCCAGCTATGTTCCCTCTCCCCCTCAATCCTCCTCCTTGGTGATTTCAATATCCACATGGAATCCACTGACTCCACGCTAACCACTGACTTCACTGATTTACTCACCTGCTTTAACCTCACTCAACATGTCAACTTTCCTACCCATAACCGTGGTCACATTTTGGACCTTGTCTGCTCTACTGGACTAATTTTGCACCATCTCTCTGGCTCCGACCTCACTCTCTCTGACCACCTAGCCATCACTCTGACCATCAACATCCCCACCCCAGCACCAAGGCATTATCGCACTATCAACTTCCGTAAGCTAAACGCTCTTTCACCTACCTCATTCTCATCGACCCTCTCTGAAAAAATGTCCACTTCTCCCTTCGTTGACCTCCACACCCCTTCTGACCTCACTGACTACTACAACCACACTCTCTCCTCCTGCCTTGACCAACTTGCGCCTATAAAAACCAAAACAGTTTCTTTCACCCATTCTGCTCCCTAGTTTACCCCTGAACTCCGCCTGATGAAAACTCGTGCTCGCCAACTTGAAAGACTCCGCAATAAAACAGGTCTCACAGTTCACTCCCAAGCCTACAAGGACCACATACAACACTATAAAGATGCCCTCTCCCGCGCCCGCTCCGCCTACTACTCTCAAATTATCCACTCTGGCTCCGGAAACCCAAAAGCACTCTTCTCTACAATAAACAAACTCCTCAGCCCCCTGAACACCACCACCGAGTCATTCACAATAGACAACTGCATCTCCTTCCTTTCATTCTTCCAACGCAAAATTGAAAACATCTACAACAGCTTGACCACCGCCGCACCCGCTCCCCCTCAAACCACCTGCCCCCCCTTATCCTGCCATCCCCTGTCTCAATTCTCCCCAGTCTCCCCTACTGACCTCTCTGAACTCCTCATCGGAATGAAAACTGCCACCTGCACTCTTGACCCCATCCCCTCCAGCTTTCTCAAGGCCTCCCTTCCTGCTCTCTCTCCACTTATCATTGCAACAATAAACTCCTCCCTGTCTACAGGCATCGTCCCACCATCCCTCAAAATTGCTGCTGTTACCCCCATTCTGAAAAAACCTGGACTAAACCCTGACACCCTAAATAACTTCAGACCCATCTCCAACCTACCCTTTCTGTCAAAGGTTTTGGAACGCGCTGTAGCCACTCAACTCAAACATCACCTCTCTGCCAATAACCTGCATGAAACATTCCAATCCGGATTCCGCTCCAACCACAGTACTGAAACTGCTCTCCTCAAAATCACCAACGACCTTCTCCTCTCCTCTGACGCTGGCAACCTCAACATTCTCATCCTCCTCGACCTCAGCGCCGCCTTTGACACCATCGATCACACCATCCTCCTCACCCGACTTGAAACCACCTTTAACATTACCGGCACTGCCCTCTCTTGGATTAAATCATACCTCTCTGACAGACGTCAGTTCATCTCCATCAATAACTGCAAATCCCCCACTGCTCCCCTCCCCCAAGGTGTCCCCCAAGGTTCAGTTCTTGGCCCCCTCCTCTTCATCCTTTACCTGTCCCCCCTCGGTCACTTAATCCGCCGTCATGGTCTCCAATTCCACTGCTTCGCCGATGACATCCAGCTTTTCATCTCCACCAAGTCCATCTCCACCGCCACCCACTCTATCCTGACAAACTGCATCACTGAAATAAAATCCTGGCTTCAAATCAACTTCCTCAAACTTAACTGTGATAAATCTGAAATAATCATCATTGGCCCAAAAACGCTCACAAAATCCACCCATAACTTTGCCCTCAACATCGACGGTATCCCAGTATCCACCTCCCCTCTCATCCGGAATCTTGGCGTCATCTTTGACCAAACCCTCTCCTTCGACAAATACACTAAACAGATCACAAAGACAGCCTTCTTTCACCTGAAAAACATCGCCCGTCTCCGTCCATCCCTCTCCTCCGTGGCTGCAGAAACCCTCATCCACGCCTTCATCACTTCCCGTCTGGACTACTGCAATAGCCTCCTTTATGGTTCACCCTCAACAATCGCCAATAAACTCCAATACATTCAGAACTCCGCTGCCCGTCTACTCACCCATTCCCGGACCCGTGACCACATCACCCCCGTCCTTTACAAGCTTCACTGGCTCCCCATCTCCCAGAGAATCCAGTACAAAATCCTCCTCTTGACCTACAAAGCCCTCCATAACCTGGCCCCATCCTACCTGGCTGACCTCCTCTCCAGACACACTCCCACCCGCAACCTCCGCTCTGCTGGTACCAACCTCCTGACCCCCCCCCCCCCATCCGGACCAAATTTAGATCCTGGGGGGACAGGGCCTTCTCCATCGCTGCTCCCACCCTCTGGAACTCGCTACCTCACACCATCAGAGACTCCTCCTCACTCACCACATTCAAAACATCACTCAAGACCCACCTGTTCAACACTGCATTCAACATTTAACCCACAGCATCTAACCCCTGACTATCTCCTCTCCTTCTCCCTCCTTTGTGCTTTGAATATTTCCCTATTGATTCTTCTTTTTTTGCAATTGTTTTTATGTTTTGCTATGCATTATGTTTTGCACTCTGTCAAAGCGTCTTTGGGCTTCCTGAAAAGCGCTATATAAAATAAATGCATTATTATTATTATTATAATATATATATATATATATATTGTTGCGAATATGGAATTTGGCCTCCATATCCGCTTGTAAATATTCCCCTATTTTCTCCAATACTCCCCAACTTTCCCCAATCCCCCATTCCCTAGTCCCATTGCATGTAAATAACAATCAGTAGAGCCGACCTTCCCCTTATTCCCCCATTAAATGTCGTGCCCAGGTCCACCGCACCACACGTAGACAACTTTCGGACATCTTCCTAGTTATTCTTAGTCTATGTCAGTTAAGGCCTCGTCTCCATTAATTATGACTCTTCGTTGCACCAGAATGTGATTATATGGCACCAGTAGTGAGTTTAGGACCTTTCCCATACCTCCTCCCATCTTCTTCCCCGTCTACAACAACAGAGGGGCACGGCGCTGCGCGGGGGGGAGTGTGCGTCCTCCCACCGGCTCGGTTCGCCGCCATCGACAATGCGCTCCAGACGATGCGCTCCAGACCATGCGCTCCACGGGGTTACCACGAAGGGGCTCCTTGTCAGCTCCTCGTCAAGGGCGGAGCCTGGTAAACCCCCCGCACGCACCCAATGAGAAGCAACGTGCCGATTCCACGAGGCGGAGCTAACGAGCCGAGGGCGTGTCACTCCCCGCCGGATATACGCGGCCACGCGCCGGATGTGACGTGAGATGCGCCCCGAGCTGGAAAAAGACGGACCTGCGAGCGCTGAAACAGATGCGCCTGAGTTTGGAGAGGCCTGAGAAAGCCCCGCCTGAGAAAGAACGTCACCTCTGAGCGCTGCGACGAGACCTCCCCGCATCTCTGGACCGAACCGTGTTGATCCTGCCCCGAGCCCAGGAGGACCTGGAGCCATCGATACCCGCTTTCCTGCCATCAACCCCCGTGTGAGTCAGCCGTTGTCCCGTTTGTCTGTCGTCTGTCCGGGGTTAATATAAGAGTGTGTCTAAGTGCCTGTCTTTCTGTGATATACCTCTCGTCCCTGTAATCTGACCTTCCGCACGAATATAATCTCCTCCGGAGGTCTTGAGAACCGTATCCCTGGTGTCTGTCATTATAATTCAGCCGTGTGTCTTCTTTTTCCTTATTGAGCCAGCGTGGCGCGGCTTCGTCAACGTTCGAGTACAATCGGGTAATTTGTGCGGACACGACGGCCATTCCGCTCGGCCCACCTTAACATCAAAGTCGTGTCTGTAACAATTGGTTGTCAGGAGTTGGATTCGAACCTGGGACTAAATTTATTTAGCCCAAATTTTGGAACACCAATTGTACTATTAGAGTAACAATTGGTGTCGAGGAGTGAGATTCGGACCCGGGACTAAATTAGTTAGGCCCAAATTTTGGGAGGGAAAATCGAGCCGGAGCGCGTACGGCGCTCGACCGAATCGATTCGGAGCGCGGTCCCGCGGTTACTGCGCTCGCCGAAATTATAACGGAAAAAAAAAAAAATTTGGATTTGTTTTACGAAACTCGAATTTTGCAAGTCGCGCTATGGCGGATCAAGACGGCTGGGGTCCGGTAGGGGAGAGTGAAGCAGGGTCGGTCCAGGACCAAATTGAGACACGTGAGGAGAGCGAAACAGCGGGGGTAGCAGACGCGCGAAATGGCGCCTCGCACATAGCTACGGCGGCCGCACCCGCTGCACAAGTGGGAGGGATGGCCCAGATGCAGGTCCTCATGGAGCAATTTATGGCGCAAATGCAGGCGTCCCTCAAACTGCAGAGTAACCAATTGGGGAACCGGATGGATGCTCAGAGTGAGCAAATGAGGGTTGATAGTGGGCGATTAGAGGGCCAAATGGGGGTAATGAGGGACGAAGCGAGGGCTCGGAGTGAGCGATTGGGGGTAATGGGAAACCAGATGGGGGTAATGAGGGACGAAGCGAGGGGTACCGGAGAGGGGTTAGACAACGGGATAAAGGAGGTGAAAAATGGGTTAATGGGGGTAGAAAATAGAATGGCTGCCCAGGAGAATCAGATAGAGGGAGTGAAAAATGGGGTAGAGGGAGAGGAGATTAGAAGAGGTGTGAGTGAGGAGGTCGGAGGAGTGCGCGAGGAGGTGAGGCACTGTGAGGAGCACATGGAGAAGGAGGTGAGAAAGGGGACTGTAAAGTTACAAGGGGGCATAGAGGACCTGACGCAGGAGGTGGAGCAGCTGACGGTGGGACAGACGGAGTTAGTGGAGCAGGTTCAAAGGAACACTGCGGTATTAGGAGGGTTGAAAGCGACACAGAAAGAAGTGGAAGAGGGGGTGAGCGAAATTAAGAAGCGACGGAGAGGGGATAACAAAGAGATAAAAGAGGAGATGAAAGAATTGGTCCAAAGTCTGTGTTTGGATCGTGATGTGCTCATTAACCGGATGAGGGATTCGCAGGTGATGGAGGAGAAGCGAAGAGAAAGAGGACCCGGTGTAAGTGGTGACCAATATGGTCGTGCGTATGATGCGCCAGGGGATTTAAGAAGCTTGGGGGTCGAGATGGACCCGGGTGTTCGTGAGAGGCCGTTGGTGAAGTGTGCGACAGGTCTGGTGTGCGAAAGAGGAGGTGTGCGAGAAAGTCCGACTCTGGGGTGTGTGAGGAAAAAGTGTGTGCCAAGGAGTG
Source organism: Myxine glutinosa (assembly GCF_964187855.1). Taxonomy (NCBI): domain Eukaryota; kingdom Metazoa; phylum Chordata; class Myxini; order Myxiniformes; family Myxinidae; genus Myxine; species Myxine glutinosa. The sequence continues at coordinate 144,418,840 of NC_136268.1, read as the reverse complement.
AGGGTGCTGGCGAGAGTGAGTCGGTCGTAGCGCGTGTGCGAGGGAGCACATGGAAGCGTGGTGGGGTGAGTGTTACAGAGGGTGTGACGGGAGAGTGTGCGCAGGAGTGTGCGCGAGAAAGGTGTGTGACGGACAGGTGCATGGGGAAAGAGTGCGCTGTCAAGAGTAAGGGTGAGTGCGCTGTCAAGAATGGAGGTGAGAGTAGTGAGAGTGACAAGGAGAGTGAGTTGGGTGTGACAGGTGAGCGAGGATGTACACCTGGGATGGAAGGATGCACACCTGGAATGGTAGAGCGTGAGTGGGAATGCACGCTGGAGTTGGTGGTGAGGCACGTGGTTGGGTGTGCGAATGAGAGCACACCTGTGATTGTCACAGAGGAGGTGACCGAGGAGGGGGTGCGAAGCGGTGTATTGGTGAGGTGTGCGAGCAACGAATGTGTGCCAAAGTGTTCGGTGGTCAGGTGTGTGACCAAAGCTGTGAGTGGAATGGGTGTACCTGGGTGTGTAAGGAAAGGTAGCATGGGAACGGCTGGATGTGTGAGCAAGGAACGGGCTGCGGGGTGTAAGCGTCCAGGTGAAGCATCGACGTTAGACGGGGTAGAGTTTAGAACGACTTATAGCCGAATCAGGCCCTCGGTGCGTGCCGGGCTTCGCGTGCCGCGAGAACCAGCGGGGATCCGAACCACGGCGGTTTCGAAAGAACCGCCGTGCGCGATCCACGCTGGGCCTCGCGTGGAACGGCCGCGTCCGGGCTCCACTAGGCAGAGCGGGCAGCTCGATAGGAAGGGTCGTCATGGCGACCACTTTCTATTGAGACGTGCCGGCAGGTCGAGATCGGGACATTGGATGGCTCCACGCCGAGGTGGTGCGTGGGATCTCGGCCCGGGTAAGCCCCCGTCCCTGCCCCGAATGCCGGACGCATCCAGCCGCTGGCACAAAACAACCAGCATCCATTGCTTGGCTTTACGAAGCCGGGCTTTGGACAGGGATTGGCGCACCGAGAGGTATTAGTGAGTAGACTGGGTGATGAGGTTAGTGTTTTGGCCCCAAAATTAGAGAAAAACAAAATTTGATGATTGGCAAAGGATTGGCAGAGTGATGATTGGTAATGGTACAGTGATTGGCAGATGATTGGCAAATTTTTAATTTGTTGAAATTTGATGTGCAAAATTGGTAGTGAGAGACCCCCGATGTGGGGGATGGCATCCCTGCCACCCTTCCCATGTTGGGGGCAAAGGAGCAATAGCTTATGGGGTGTATGGCAGTGAAAACTAGCCCGGGTGGGTTAGGATATTGTGTGTAGGGATCTAGAGAAGATGACCTTAGGTAACGTTAAGGTTAGTTAGTGACTGATACCTGTAGTGGGGACGCAGGTAGATTAGTATGGATGATAATGACGAGGGAGCGCAATAGTTTAAAGGGACGACTGGGAAGCGCAAGTTTCAGAAGGGAGTAGTTAGATGAGATGATGCCGTGTGTGTGTGAGGATGGAACAGGTGTGATTGCACAGGTGTGCAACTGGACAGGTGTGTGGAGCAGTGTATGAGTAGTGAGTGTTGTGGATCAGCGCGAATGCGCTTGGGGAGAGAAGGGTGCAGGTGGCACCAGGTGTGAGAGCACAGGTGTGCAAGTACAGGTGTGTGGAGAGAGTTGGAGTGAGTGGTACGGAGTGGTGTGCATGGTGCGAAGGTGTGGATGGGGGAAGAGTGGACCCCTTTCACGAGTACCCGGGGCGGGTAGTGTAAGTGTTAGGTAGAGGGTGCAGGTAAATTGTGGTTGGATATTGGCATTTGTGGTGCGGTTGCAGAATGGTGTTGTGAATGGGTGCATTAGTGTTGTGGAAATGGCTGGGCGTGTAGCCTGTTAGTGTGTGTAGTTGGTTGGGCACTCCACCACTGTGAGGATGTCGGCCAGGTGAGGCCGCAGGTGGGCTCTGGGAGCCGGTAGAGTTGTGGATGGGGCCCGAGGATCCGGAGGATGGACCCGGGTAGCCCAGTGCCAGAGAGGGCACCGAGTGGGGAGAGTGCCAGAGGGCCTTCCCCTGGTAGTTAGGTTAGGGTAAGGAGCAGGTAAGCTCGGAGGCAACTGCAGTGGTGGAGGTGTGCAGGTGGGTAGACCCACTGGGAGAGGTACACGTCGCATCCCAGAAATTGTGCGAGGGCACCGAGAGATGAATCGGGGGAGTGAGACCCCAAATTGGAAAGCACCACAGTTTGGCCAATGGGAATTGGTTTTTAGAACCCATAGTGTAAGAGGGCCAATGGTTTGGCCGGAGAAAGACCCCGGGTAGTGTAAAGTTGTTAAAGTCATTTAGGAAATAGTTAGGATTGAAGAACCTGTCGCACCATACGCAGCCACTTACCTGTGGTGATGATGATGACTCCACACCTGTGTTTTCTTTGTTTTGTTGCAGGAGATGAATCGCTGTGTGGATTTGTGAGACGCATCACGACGTGGATGAGACATTGGGGTGATTCCATCTCTCCCTCCCTAGGAGGGACTGATGATGAATTGGTAATGGCAAATTATGATGTTGAGTTGGAGATGGCAAATTTTGATGAGAGTTGAAAATGGCAAATTTGATTGGTTAGGAGGGAGAGAAGACGAATTTGGTATATGGGAGGAACGGGGAAGACAGTAGGGATGTTTGTTGATTTGTAAAGTAGATGTTTATGGGTAGTGTTGTGTTTTGTGGATACAGTAAGGGGTAAGGGAGGGGCCATGTAGGTTACCTGGTGGGGGGGGGGGGGGGGCGTACGATAGGAACGTACCTGTCTCACCTGGTTCCCATGTGCCCCCAGTGTGCATCACCTTACATTGCGTGCACTTTTGCGCCCTTACCACCTTACTCACTTGTCTGCTTCTTTTGTCTCCCACCTCCGAGGATCTGGCTTTGGGGTAGAGAGAGAGGAGAGAGAGGTGCTGGCTGCGCAGTTGTGGGCCTGCACTTTCGCTGTTTGCTGCCGGGATCGATACACCATATGGACCGCAATGTTTGTGGCCACCCACAATGGACCGCAGTTCGTTTGCGGCCAAGCACCACCCGGGGATGGACCTATGGGTCAACGTGGCACCTATGCCATACAGGTGAACCACTTTTAGTTAACACCAAGTGCACCACAAGAAGAGCAAGAGACACCTGCAGGGTTAGGGGTTGTCGAATTTATTTTTATTCCAATGAACAATGGTGACTGCACCGATTGGTGGTGGGGTGGTGCTTTTGATGCTGGGAAAGGGTGCTCTGCACGTTATTAAAGGCCGTCGGCCACAGAGCACTCGTGGGTTGGTGTATCGATGCTGGCAAGCGCGCTCTCTCTATGCATAACATCTGCATGTGTTCCTCCAAAAACAGGTCCTGGATCGTAGTGTAGATATCAGCGTAATCTTGTAAATAATGCTCCCTACCGGCTGTATGTTTAGTTTGAGAATTCTTTCCGGATTCGGTTATCCTGTGGGTGTGTTTCTGTGAGGAGAAGGGTGCAACGTCGCAGGGGGACATATTTACTCATTTGTGAATATCTGTAAAACTGTCGCACTCAGGGTAGAGTTAATAGTAGAGGGAACTACATTGCGTGCCACACTAAAGTAGGTAAAAATTTATCGGGTCGGGACGCCCCGAGGGTAGAGAAGGGTGCAATGTTGCGAATATGGAATTTGGCCTCCATATCCGCTTGTAAATATTCCCCTATTTTCTCCAATACTCCCCAACTTTCCCCAATCCCCCATTCCCTAGTCCCATTGCATGTAAATAACAATCAGTAGAGCCGACCTTCCCCTTATTCCCCCATTAAATGTCGTGCCCAGGTCCACCGCACCACACGTAGACAACTTTCGGACATCTTCCTAGTTATTCTTAGTCTATGTCAGTTAAGGCCTCGTCTCCATTAATTATGACTCTTCGTTGCACCAGAATGTGATTATATGGCACCAGTAGTGAGTTTAGGACCTTTCCCATACCTCCTCCCATCTTCTTCCCCGTCTACAACAACAGAGGGGCACGGCGCTGCGCGGGGGGGAGTGTGCGTCCTCCCACCGGCTCGGTTCGCCGCCATCGACAATGCGCTCCAGACGATGCGCTCCAGACCATGCGCTCCACGGGGTTACCACGAAGGGGCTCCTTGTCAGCTCCTCGTCAAGGGCGGAGCCTGGTAAACCCCCCGCACGCACCCAATGAGAAGCAACGTGCCGATTCCACGAGGCGGAGCTAACGAGCCGAGGGCGTGTCACTCCCCGCCGGATATACGCGGCCACGCGCCGGATGTGACGTGAGATGCGCCCCGAGCTGGAAAAAGACGGACCTGCGAGCGCTGAAACAGATGCGCCTGAGTTTGGAGAGGCCTGAGAAAGCCCCGCCTGAGAAAGAACGTCACCTCTGAGCGCTGCGACGAGACCTCCCCGCATCTCTGGACCGAACCGTGTTGATCCTGCCCCGAGCCCAGGAGGACCTGGAGCCATCAATACCCGCTTTCCTGCCATCAACCCCCGTGTGAGTCAGCCGTTGTCCCGTTTGTCTGTCGTCTGTCCGGGGTTAATATAAGAGTGTGTCTAAGTGCCTGTCTTTCTGTGATATACCTCTCGTCCCTGTAATCTGACCTTCCGCACGAATATAATCTCCTCCGGAGGTCTTGAGAACCGTATCCCTGGTGTCTGTCATTATAATTCAGCCGTGTGTCTTCTTTTTCCTTATTGAGCCAGCGTGGCGCGGCTTCGTCAACGTTCGAGTACAATCGGGTAATTTGTGCGGACACGACGGCCATTCCGCTCGGCCCACCTTAACATCAAAGTCGTGTCTGTAACAATATATATACGATATATATATATATATATATATATATATATATATATATATATATATATATATATATATATATATATATACACGATATATATATATATATATATATATATATATATATATATATATATATATATATATATATATATATATATATATATATATATATATATATATATATATATATACGATATATATATATATATATATATATATATATATATATATATATATATATATATATATATATATATACGATATATATATATATATATATACGATATATATATATATATATATATATATATATATATACGATATATATATACGATATATATATATATATATATACGATATATATATACGATATATATATATATATATATATATATATAAATATATATATATATATATATATATATATATATATACGATATATACATATATATATATATATATATATATATATATATACGATATATATATATACGATATATCGTATATATATATATACGATATATCGTATATATATATATATACCATATATCGTATATATATATATACGATATATCGTATATATATATATACTCGTATATATATATATATATATATATATATTTATTTTTTTTGTAACCATGTGTCTGACGTGTGGCTGACATGAGTTTTTCCCTTACACTGCATTTCTTTCTTTGTTTTCTCATGCGTAGAATGCCCGCCGAGCTAGCACTGCTGCAGCCCCTCTTGCGGCCTGGGTGCAGGCTATCGTCCAGTACTCGCATGTCCTGGAACGGATCCAGCCCCTGGAGCAGGAACAGGCCCGGCTGCTACAGTGAGATTTGTTTACCTTCAGGTCTAATCATGACATAGGCCCTGTGCTCACTGTGAATCAGATGCAAGCCTGCAGTTCACATGTTAATATTTATATGAGAAGATTCGATTCCTTTTACTCATCCAATACTATGAATGCTAATCCCTCAAAATTGGTTTCCTGCATTGTACAGCAGTTTGAGCACTTTCTGTGTGCTCATCTAACTACAGATTCAAATTTCACTCATTTTGTCAATTATATAACTTTTATTGCCTTCACCCTTAAATCCATATTCATGTCTTTGTATTTCTTATCAAATATGTAAATCACACTCATGAACCTTTTTTTAATATATATATATATATACTTGCAAAATGCAAGCATGCGACTGAACAAAATGGAGGGTTATCATATTGGCTGTGATGCATTGCAGGGTATTGCAAAATAGGCACAAATTGGATGAATAATTTTTAAAAGGTTGAAGGTAGATGTAAAGGTTTGTGTGTGTTGTTGGTTCTTTTCTCCATAAGTGGGTTTCAGAAGGTAGAACGCAGTCCTCCCATGTCTCGAAGTATACACCTCCGTTTCAGTGAGTGAATGAATGAATGAATTTTTTTTTTTTTTTTTTTTTTTTTTTGGTATACAAGATCGAGGCTCGTGAAAGAGCTAACATTAATCACACAAAAAGACAAACTGACACACAAAACACAAAAAACAAGGGGAGCGGCAGACAAGATGGGGAGAGAGGGGGAAGGACACAAACACAACATTTGAGAGCAGGGACATCGGGAGGACTTGGGGGGAAGGTGGGAGAGGAATAAAACATATGAACACTGCAAGGACTCTGGGGTGAATTACCGGGGGTAGAAAAGATCAAGGTTTTCGATGGGGGAAGATAAGAGATGGTGGTGAACAGCTGTTTTAAAGACCTGGAGGGAGGAGTGGGATTGAAGGGAGTGGGGGAGTTTGTTCCAGAGGCGGGAGAAAAGGGGAATGAAAGAGTGAAGGTGAGCAGAGAGCCTAGACTTTGGCAGTTTAACCATAAGAGGGTTGCAGGCAGATCTTGTGCGACCTGAAGGAATATTTGGGGGACAGAGCACAGAGAGAGCTGGGGGAGCAAGGCCGGAGAGGAGTCGGTAGAAGACAGAAAGACCACCAACCTGCCTGCGGTGAGTGAGTGAAAGGCCCTCGGAGTTGACTACATCGCAGGAGATTCCAATGATTCTGAAAGCTTTGGCCTCAACAGCGTGAAGCCGAGCAAGGTGTGAGGCAGGAGCACCAGCCCAGAGGGGGGAACAGTATTCCATTGAGCTGCGGATGAAAGCCTTGTATGTGGTGAGGAGCTCAGGTGTGCCAAGGAAGGATTTCGCACGATGGAGGATGCCCAGTCGGCGACTGGCTTTGGAGGCCCGCTTGGAAATGTGGTTTTCCCAAGAAAGATCATGGCAGATAGTGAGACCCAAAAGCTTGAGTGACAGAACTTCTTGGAGAGGATTGTTGAGAAAGTAGATGGGAGGGTTGTCCAGTCGGTCCTTTCGGAGAGACATTGTAAGAGTGTGAGATTTGTCAGGATTGAAAGACATGTTCCACTTATTTGACCAGTCTGTGATTTTGTCCAGGTCTGCAGAGAGTGAGGAGGCTGCAGACTGCCGATCTGAGGGATGAGGAATGGAGCGGCAGATAGTGGAGTCATCAGCAAAGAGATAGAGAGGATTTTCCAGAGAGTCGGAGAGATCATTGATGAAGACCAGAAATAGCACAGGGCCCAGAACACTACCTTGGGGAACTCCAGCCAGAACAGGAAGGGAAGATGAGAGAAATCCATTCAGGGCCACACGTTGCCTACGACCAGAGAGGAAATCCGCAAGCCATGAGTGGAGATTTCCCTGAATACCATAGGAGGTGAGTTTGGTGAGCAGAGCTGGGTGCCAGACCGTATCGAAGGCACGTGATATGTCAAGTGAGACAGCTCTGATTTCCTGTTTGGCATTGAGGACCTCCATCCATTGTTGAGACAGCAGAAGCAACATGTCCAGAGTAGAATGACCTGGTCTGAATCCAAATTGATGATCAGAGATCAAGCCATTGGAGAAGAGGAAGGATTTGATATCTGAAGCAATGATGGATTCCATGACTTTGCTGATAATTGGGAGCAGGCTGATTGGTCTGTAGTTGCAAGGATCTGTTTTTGCACCTTTTTGTGTAAAGCGGTAATGTTTGCTGATTTCCAAGATGCTGGCAGCTGACCTTGAGCAAAAGAGAGGGTGAAAAGAACAGAGAGAGGGTGAGATAGAGCGGCAGAGCAGGATTTTAGGACCCGGGGGCTGATGCCATCTGGTCCAGTTGCAGAATCAGAGTCGAGGTTTGATAAAAACTTCTCCACCTTGTCAGGAGAGAAAGACACAGAGTCCAGGAGCAGTTGGGTTCGACTGGGAAAGGTGGGAACAGAGAGAGATGGGTTTGGGACACAAGATTTTGAGGCAAACACAGAGTTGAGGCATTCGGCTTTGTCACGTGCGGTGTCAACTGTGTAGCCATTTGAGGTAAGGGAGGGGATGGAGGGGGAACAAACACCAGAAACGGATTTGACCAGACGCCACCAGGATTTGGAGGAAGGAGACAGGTTTGAGAGTTCAATCTTGAGTGTGGAGAGATAGTGCTTCCTGGCACTCCTGAGGGTAGAAACACACTTGTTTCGAGCTTGGTGGAAGGAACTGAGATTGCCTTCAGTTGGATTTGCCTTCCAAGATGCAAAGGCAAGTTGTTTCAGGGCAACTGCCTCACCACAAGATTCAGTGTACCATGGACGGGAGGAAGGGTAAGACAACTGAAGACGAGATGGGATAAATCTGTGCATGAGAGAGAGCAGTTTGCTTTGGAAGAATTCCCAGGAAGAATTGATGTCAGAGGCATTAGAGATGGGATACCAGTCCAGTTGATTGATGGCTGCTTGCAGACCGTGCCAGTCGGCCTGAGTGAAATGCCAGACTCGGCGACGCTGAGGAGGCTCTCTGAGAATGGCCAGAGAGATGTCCACTTTAACAAGCACATGATCAGAAGAACCGATTGGAGCAGAAGAAGAGCAGCAGACATTTGCAGGGAAGTTAGTCATGAATGAATATGAATGATCGTTTTAAGGCCATTTTTCCCCGCTAGAGTGGGGGTTAGCCTTGCGGGCCCCATGACAATCATGGTTCCCTGTTTGAGGCAATGTTTTTATGGCCGGATGCCCTTCCTGACGCCAACCCTTGGTCACGCTCTTCGATGCGCAGGGATACGGTGTACCTATTCTAAACCGGGGTACACACCGTGATCATTCATCCCAGCAAGCTGGTACTCAATTTGCCGACCTCGGAAGGATGACAGGCTGAGTCAACCCCCCTGGCGTTAATTCAGCGATCGACCGGGATTCAAACCCAGGATCCTAGGATCCCAAGCCGGCACCCTGACCGCTAAGCCAACGCCAGCCAACGTTTCAGTAAGGGATCATAATTCATGGACCAGTTTGTAAAGTTTTCTTCTACTCAAAGTTTTGTTTGGAGGGCTCTTTTTATGATCGTCATTCATAATATTCCCAGGTATTGCTTTTAAGATCTCTAAGATTATTTTTATCATTCCCATTGCTCCAATAATTACTGGTACAATTTTGGTGCTCTCCAGCTTCCAGGATCTTGTCACTTCATTTTTGAAGTCTTGATATTTGGTCATTTTCTTGATTTCTGTGTTTCTTAGGCCAAAATCGCTGGAGATTGACACCTCAATTATTAATGCCTTCGTTTTTTGGTACCTCAGTACTATATCCGGTCGCAATGCTTTCTTTTCCAAGTTCACACTTGATGGTATCATTAGGTCATACGTGAGCATTATTTCCTTGTTTTCAGTGATTGCTTTTGGTTCATGTTTCCTTGAGTTTTATGGAACTGGGATGTTGAGACTTTTGCAGATGGTCCAGTGGATTACTCGACATACTTTGTTTTGCCTTTGGGTGCACAGCTGCTCTGACATGAGTGTTTTACATCCTGATAGGAGGTGGCTCGTTACCTCCACCACCAAAGGTGGATGTAGTGCAGGTTAGGTTTTCACCCCTGTCTATCTGTTTGTTTGTCTGTCTGTCTGTCTGTGAACAAGATATCTCAAAACGTTGTGGACGGATTCGGTCGAAATTTGGCAAAGAGGGGGAGTGTAGGGTATGTGACATGGACGAAATGATTAGATTTTGGTGAAGATCCGGATTCGGATCCGGCTAGTATAATTTTTTAAGTTATTCTTCACCATTGGGAGATAGGGCCTAAAACGATATCCAGCAGGATATCTCAAAAATCTATCGACGGATTTGGACGAAATTTGATGAAGAGGTTGTGTGTGTGACAAGGACTAATCGATTCAATTTTTGTGAAGATCTGAATATGGATTCGGATATGAGAGTTGTTTAACTTTTAAGTGATTCTTCACCATTGAGAGAGGGTCTAAAACCGACACATAGCACAATATATCAAAAGGTTATGGATGGGTTTGGATGAACCTTGGTGGAGAGGTTGTGTATGTGACAAGGACTAATAGATTCGATTTTGGTGAAGATCTGAATCTGGATTCGGATGTGAAAATTATTTAAATCTCAAGTGATTCTTCACCATTGAGTGGATCGGGCTAAAACCGATACATAGCACGATAGCTCAAAAAGTTTTGGACTGATTTGGACAAAATTTGGTGGAGAGGTTGGATGTGTGACAAGGACGAATCTATTCAATTTTGGTGAAGATCCGGATCTGGATCAGGCTAATATAATCTTTTAAGTGACTCTTCACCAATGAGAGATCAGGCGAAAAGCTATATATAACATGATATTTTTAAAAGTTATGGACGAGTTATGACTAAACTTGGTGGACGTGTTGGTTAGGTGACAAGAACAAGGCAATTAGATTCTGGTTCAGGTCCGAATCCAGATCCGGCCTATCAGTGAATACAAAACGTAAACTGTTCAGCCTGGCGGAGGTGTGCGCTCTACCGGGTGCCGTTCCAGTACTTTCTGTTTCTACCTTGCAGAACCTAAACTTGTCTGATTGACTCAACCCCATCATTTTATTAAAGCCAATGGTGTAGTGTCCTTGGTCTTGGGCATTTACTGTATGATTATTCGTTCTCCGTTCCAGTTGAGCTGACCTCTTTCTTCTTAGCTATTCCAAAGAGCCTTCTTTGTCTGCCCCCAATCTGTCCAACTCTTCTTTTTTTTTAATATATATACCTTCCTGCTCTTTGTTAGTGTTTATCTACAACAACAACAACATGCATTTTAAGGCCATGTTCCCTGCTAGAGCGGGGGTTAGCCTTGCGGTCCCCATGACAATCTTCTCCATTTTGCCCTATTTTCTGCATCTCTCCTTGTTAACCCCCTTGCCCGCATTTCTTCTTCCACCATCTTTAGCCAAGTCTTTCTCGGTCTTCCCCGTCCTCTACTTCCTTCTACATTAACTTCCATCACTCTTCTCAACCAGTCACTTTCATCTTTCCTCAATACATGACCAAACCATCTCAACCTGTTCCTCTTCACAGCATCAATCACAGGCAATATTCCCATCATCTTTCGCAATTCATCATTTGTCTTCCTCTCTCTCAACGATACTCCACACATCCATCGAACCATTCGCATTTCCACCCTTTCCAGCCTTCGTTGCTGCTCTACGTTCATTACCCATGTCTCGCTCCCATAAATCATAACACTTCTCACACATGCAGCATACACCTTTCCCTTCAGCTTCAGCGACACTCTCCTCCTCATCAGCACGCCACTCAGTTCCCGAAAGTTTAACTTGTTTATCTATTGATATATATTTTTGTTTCTTCTTTTTTGCAATTGTTGGGGTTGTAGTCATTGTTGTTGGTTTTTTTTTGTGTGACATCTTCCATTCGCACCTGTCTTTGGGAAAAAAATTGCTATGTGGGTTATGGATACCTTCTCTGGTTTGTTGCCTTCATGTTTGCTTACAAATTGGATTTGGTAGTATGTTGCACTTTTGACGTATTCAGCCATTCGTACAGTTGTCATTCTGTGCACTTGGTTGAGCTCCATCAGGCCACTACCTCCTTCTCGTCTCGGTGTGTGTGTGTGTGTGTGTGTGTGTGTGTGTGTGTGTGTGTGTGTGTGTGTGTGTGTGTGTGTGTGTGTGTGTGTGTGTGTGTGTGTGTGTATATATGTGTGTGTAAAGCTAAATAATACTCAGCTATAATAATTATCTAAATAATATTGAGATATTGTATAGTAATTATCAGGGGCTTTTTCATTCTGAAATTATGTTCCCTGTGCATGTGTATTTTATGCAAAGTGTGTATCTGATATCACTTACAATCTGACCTGTCTATTTGCAATATAGGATAACGGCAGGAGGACATATCAGTGTAGAAATGGAGAAACCAACACAGTAGGTATATATGGTGAAATCCATGGTGAAATCAACTTGCGAGTCACAAAATCATGATGCATGTGCTTTAGCCCGAATAGTCAGAGGTTGTTAGCCCATCATACGCAGCGGGAAACAGGATTTTGTCATTGTTAACTCAGGTACAAAACATCATGGGTGATTCTGGAAGACGACATGAAATGGCAGTGAGTTTTCCCCTCAAATAATATAAAGGGAGAAAATTCCATGAGTAAGAGAGTGAGTTGCGCAAAAACCATGGATGTTGGAAGGTAAACAAAGAGGGGTTATTCAATGAATACATGTCACTCATCTTGTCGATTGATTGTAACAATACCAAGGGCAGTTTCTCTGATGTTTATGTTGTGTGTGACAGTAACTTGCAGCAAACGGAAGGGAAAAAGACAGGCCTGGAGGGAGAACTGAACTCTGTGGATCAGAAAGTGGCAGAGCTTAAAGAAAGGTGAGGCCTAGGAAGAGAAGAGAAGAGAATGGTGAGTTAAATCTGTTTAAAGCAAATATGGTTGAACACATTTTACATGGGCTATGATCTTCGTTTTTTTTTTTAGACAGATGATGGAGTTCCAGCCAATATGGTGAGATTTTCTCAAGATTAACCTCAATTGGTGGTGTTTTTCTCTCAATGAGATACACATCAATGACAAAATGGAGTGAAAAGCAGCTTCATTTTAAAGCATGCTGTGAACGGTTTAAGGGGAGATACACACATTGCTATCTTTCGAGATGTGAAGTCATCAGCAATGACGTTGACCTGTCACCATCATGCTTTTATAGAGAGCTATCATGTTGTCAGTAATTTCATGTTTGTTGTTGAGGAATTTCTTCCCTAAGAACCTTTATTCCAGAGCACGAATGGTCTATTTGTCTGTTTTTGAGTTAACCTCTTCCAATTTTTGGCTGTTATCCACAAAACCTGACATGCATACTCAGGAATCCCAAAGGTATGTGTCTAAGGGGTTTAGGTGGCATGATCTCTAGGGGGTATTCGTGACGAATGTTCAAACTGTCACTGAAAGCCGCAAGGGTGTATAAATGTCAAGGGGATTCAATAACATTGCGAAATGGACGCGAGGTGTCAGTGGAGCGTCAAAAGCTGAAAGCCTCGTAATTCCAGCAAGGCATAAAGCTGCGCACAGGTGAGACACAAAACTTGTTTTGCTTTTGAGAATAGCGAATTCCATCATTGCTTTATATTTTTTACTTTGTTGATTAAGGGTGTAGTACTAGTGAAAAATTGAGAAAACTACATAGGTACCTTTGAGAGGCCTTTACACAAAAACAAAGTCAAGTTAATATCTAATTTTCAGTTTTTCTTGAAAGATATAATCTTGGCTTTAACTCAGACCAGTTTCAACGCTTCTTTGTCATATTACATGCATATAATTTGCATAAATTAGACCGTCAATAAAAAACAAGGAAAAACAAAGAACACATTTCTACTTCTATCTTCTATGTCACCTATCATTATTTTCACACAAAACTTGGTACATGTATTATACATGTTACTCTACTACCTGATGAGAGGATTTTGTGAAATTATGTCAAATGTTCACTAATTAGCTAATTATGCCAATTACCAGATAAAACTTGGTTGTCATTCAATAAATCCACAATGGCTACTCCTATAAACAAAAGCCTTCATCATTTTAAAGGAAGTGATATTCTGAATATCCTGTCCAAATTTCAGCCCAAAAGAATGACGCATTTCCCAAGTTATAACAAATTTCATGCAAAATATTATATTTCTTGTAAATTGCGTGTAAAGATAACAATAATTAGGGGTACTTCTATGACCTCTAATAGCATGATTCTTGTTTGTAAGACTATAAGGAAACTGTTCAGCTAAAAAAAAAAAAAAAAAAAAAAAATCACCTGTTCACCAGTACTACACCCTTAAACACCTTTGTCAGTGGCGTAATCGTTCGAGCATCCACTCCGAGTCTGGGAGGTCGGTGGTTCAAACCTGATTGAATCATACCAAAGACTAAAAATGTCATGTGCTGTTCCTTGCTTGACACTCAGTATTTAAAAGGATAGAGCATGGAAAAATCAACCATATGTTGTCAACCATTGCACAGGCTTGATGGGCCTAAAGCTCCCTTCATGTATTTGAGTATTGTAAGGATACATATATTATTATTCCCCTTCCGGTTTCACTGGAGAGGGCTCTGTCTGTCTGTCCGTCCATCCCTCTATCTGGCCATCCGTCCCACCTGTGGTTTTCATGCCTCCGCCGACGAAGTCGCGAGTGGCATTATGTTTTTGGGTTGTCCAACCGTCATAGGTTTTCGTAATCGCGATAACTTGAGAATGTTTGACGGGATCCAAGTCAAACATGGTGTATGTACGTATAATAAGGTAAAGATTAACTAATAAGATTTTGGGATCATGGGGTTAAAGGTCATGTAAGGTAAAAATCCTGTTACCGCGATAACTTGTGAATCAGGAATGGGATTTTGACCAAAGTAGGTACACTTATGTAGAATGATGCAATGATGAACTGATTTGATTTTTGGGTTAAGAAGTCAAAGGTCAAAGTCTGTAATAGGTGTATACCTTGAGAACAGCTTAAGGGATCGAAGTCAAACTTGGTGCAGGTATGTGTAATGACGTAAAGATGAAGTGATTAGATTTTGAGGTCAAAAGGTCAAAGGGCAGACATCCCGTTAGGTAAAAATTCTGTTACCAAGCTAACTTGTGAATCAGTCATGGGATTTTTGTCAAACTTGGTATCATTATAAATTATGTTGCAAAGACGAACTGAGTAGGTTTCGGGGTCAAAAGTCGGAGGTCATGTTAAATTCCAATCACGTAGTTGAATGAATGAATGATCGTTTTAAGGCCATTTTCCCCGCTAAAGCGGGGGTTATCCTTGCGGGCCCCATGACAATCATGGTTCCCTGTTTGAGGCAATGTTTTTATGGCCGGATGCCCTTCCTGACGCCAACCCTTAGTTGCCTCTTATGATGCGCAGGGATACGGTGTACCTATTCTAAATCGGGGTGCACACCGGGATCATTCATCCCAGCAAGCTGGTACTCAATTTGCCGACCTCGGAAGGATGACAGGCTTTCCTTTTGTTCGGATTAAATCCCGCTGTTATCTTTTGACGATTCAATTTTGTTAGTGAGGCCCATGTCGAGAACGAGTCAAAAGTTTCAATTACCATTGAAATCGGTAATACTTAGTTACCGTGATAATATGAGAACAGCTGAAGGGATTGAGATCAAACTTGGTACAAAGTATGTATAATGATGTAATAATATGGGCAGAGGCATATCAGTCAACGTCGAAGAATGGCGTTTTAGTTTAGACTTTGTCTCATACCCTTTAACATATTGAACTGAAACTTGGTACATGGCCTTATTATGATAAGTTACAGAAGAAGTATGAGTTTCAGGGCGTTTCCTCAATTTTTCAGAGTTATACCCTTTTTGGACTAAGTAAATATCACATCGGTAGCGGACCTAGAAACACTCCGCTGGGACCAACATGGACGGAGATCTTACACAATTGTGACACTACTTTAATCATATAAACAATTAATATTAATAAAGAAAGGTACAAAAAAGAAGAGTGGATTTTTTTATACATCCTCAAGGCTCGTGGAAGAGCAAGAATACAGAACAGACAATGACGTTCAAGGCAGCAACAAAAGTTGACACAAAAAGTAGAATCCAAATCCAAAAAGATCTCTACTGGTGTCCCGTGGTGTAATAAAATAAAACAAGCGTTACGCCAAGGTCCCCCGTCGGTGAAGTGATGTGAGTTGACAAAGTGGAAGACGCAAGGCGGCCATCTTGGATTTTGACGTGGCGACCCAATTTTCAATAGCGTTCTTCCTTATGTGTAGATAGACCCACACACCAGTTTAGAAGTTAGTAGTTCGTTTATTTTTCAAGATATTTCGCTCACAAGGTTCAGACATATATATGGTGGCGGCTATCTTGGATTTTAACGTGGCGACCCAATTTTCAATAGCGTTATTCCTTATGCCTAGATAGACCCACACACCAGATTAGAAGTTTGTACTTCGCTTATTTTTCAAGATATTCTACTCACAAGGTTCAGACATACATAGCGGCGGCCATCTTGGATTTTGACGTGGCGACCCAATTTTCAATAGCGTTCTTCCTTATGCCTAGATACACGCACACACCAGATTAGAAGTTGGTACTTCGCTTATTTTTCAAGATATTCCGCTCACAAGGTTCAGACATACATGGCGTCAGACATACATGGCGGCGGCCATCTTGGATTTTGACGTGTGTTGCACCCACACACCAAATTAGAATTCGGTCGTTCGCTTACGCACGCACGTACGCAATCACGAACGGACACACGGACGGAGGGGAAAACCATAGTCCTCCTTTCGCTCCGCGGTATATATTTTTTATTTTCCAGGTTGACATTTCAGAGAAAACATAACATCTATTCAATAGTAATGAGTTGTTGCCTAATACCTTCCATTTGAAGCCAAAATGAAGCAGATATCATGCTAATTATTGTAATCACACTTTTAATGCATCCCTATGTTTTTAATGTTAACATTTCATTTTATGCTTGGGACATATCAAGGCTTCAGAAGACTACAATCTTGTGTAGTTGCAGGAGGAGGGTTGGGGGGAGAGGGTGAGGTGCACGGTGACCCTATTTGGCCAACAGTCTAATTCGTATATTTACATATTCTACTTCATTTTGTATCATTATATGAAAAGTATATTAATCTGTAATTGTTGCTCATACGACTTGAAATGTATAAATAGTTAGAAAATGGTTGTGATGCTGGCTGATATATCTGGGAAATAGCGGTACTAGGTATCCTTTTGGAGGAGGTGTTGAGATGGGGAATGAAAGGTTTGTACCATTGAAGGCCATTTCCTGATGTGGAAGGAATGGAGGATGGAAGGTATGTGAGTACCAGTAAAGGCCATTTCCTGATGTGGAAGCAATGGAGGATGGAAGGTATGTGAGTACCAGTAAAGGCCATTTCCTAATGTGGAAGGATGAGGAGTGGATGGTAGGTATGTGAGTACCAATAAAGGCCATTTCCTAATGTGGAAGGAGGAGGAGTGGATGGAAGGTATGTGAGTACCAATAAAGGCCATTTCCTGATGTGGAAGGAATGGAGGATGGAAGGTATGTGAGTACCAGTAAAGGCCATTTCCTAATGTGGAAGGAATGGAGGATGGAAGGTATGTGAGTACCAGTAAAGGCCATTTCCTAATGTGGAAGGAATGGAGGATGGAAGGTATGTGAGTACCAATAAAGGCCATTTCCTGATGTGGAAGGAATGGAGGATGGAAGGTATGTGAGTACCAGTAAAGGCCATTTCCTAATGTGGAAGGAATGGAGGATGGAAGGTATGTGAGTACCAGTAAAGGCCATTTCCTAATGTGGAAGGAATGGAGGATGGAAGGTATGTGAGTACCAGTAAAGGCCATTTCCTAATGTGGAAGGAGGAGGAGTGGATGGTAGGTATGTGAGTACCAATAAAGGCAATTTCCTAATGTGGAAGGAGGAGTGGATGGTAGGTATGTGAGTACCAATAAAGGCCATTTCCTAATGTGGAAGGAGGAGGAGTGGATGGTAGGTATGTGAGTACCAATAAAGGCCATTTCCTGATGTGGAAGGAATGGAGGATGGAAGGTATGTGAGTACCAGTAAAGGCCATTTCCTAATGTGGAAGGAATGGAGGATGGAAGGTATGTGAGTACCAGTAAAGGCCATTTCCTGATGTGGAAGGAATGGAGGATGGAAGGTATGTGAGTACCAGTAAAGGCCATTTCCTAATGTGGAAGGAGGAGGAGTGGATGGAAGGTATGTGAGTACCAATAAAGGCCATTTCCTAATGTGGAAGGAGGAGGAGTGGATGGTAGGTATGTGAGTACCAGTAAAGGCCATTTCCTGATGTGGAAGGAATGGAGGATGGAAGGTATGTGAGTACCAGTAAAGGCCATTTCCTAATGTGGAAGGAGGAGGAGTGGATGGTAGGTATGTGAGTACCAGTAAAGGCCATTTCCTGATGTGGAAGGAATGGAGGATGGAAGGTATGTGAGTACCAGTAAAGGCCATTTCCTAATGTGGAAGGAGGAGGAGTGGATGGTAGGTGAGTACCAGTAAAGGCCATTTCCTGATGTGGAAGGAATGGAGGATGGGAGGTATGTGAGTACCAATAAAGGCCATTTCCTGATTTTATACGAAAGGTCAGGGTGTGAGGGAGAGTGAAATTGTGCAATTTGTTTTTTTAAGAAAACGAAGAGGAAGACTATAATCGGAGGGAAATACAAGTTGGGAGGTTCATGGGGAAGAGTGTGATTAAAGAGGATAGAGGTTGTAATGAGATATATGTAAGAACAAGAGAGAAAGGGGTTGTATATGGAACATATGGGAAGAAGAGGAGGTAATTGCATCAAAAATTTGACACCATTCCTTTCATTACATGAGAACTTTTGATTGGAAATTTAACACGGATTGCTCTTAAAAGCAGTTTTATATTATATATTATTAATTGTATTTACAGACAAACCCTCTTCAATATTGATCTCTCCTCATGATTAGTTTGGCCAAAGGTTTGAATGTACTTTGCTGATTTCAGCTCCCTTTGCTAATAATTAATGGGCCTTTTATCACTGTCCTTACAAAGCTTGAGAAATACAGTGTTTGTTTCTGTTTCATTCAACTATCAGAATAAACGTTTGACTCAGAGTTGGGACGTGAAAAGTTATGCTCGACTTGAAAACTGGAAGTTACATTTTAGACCTCACATTAGATTCAAGACCTTTAGACTTAAGACAATGGGATGTGACAACATTAAAAAATAATCACAAGCTCTGTGACACTTCGCAACTACCCCCGTGCAGATTTCAAACGCGTACCACCGAGGCCGCATCTCTAGAGTTGGATTTACGTCGTGCACAGGAGACCATCTCCGCCGCTGGAAGCCTTGTGGGGCAGCTCGATGGAGAGTTCCAGCGATGGAGCACGCAGGCATGGATGAAAACCCATAATCCTTAATTTCTCATTTTGATGTTTTGATGTTTTCCAATTTTTCTTTACTAACTTACTTTTCATCATCATATCTTTTTTTTTTTTTTTGGGGGATACAACATCGAGGCTCGTGTAAGAGCTAACATTAATGACAAAAAAAAATAACGCACAGATACATAATGACAGGTACATAAGGGCAGGTACATAAGGGCAGGTACATAAATCAACATATGAGGCCGCAATTTTCTTTTGACGCAACATTAATATTTTTTATTTCTCATTTCATAACTGACAAGCCTGGTGTTGGGCTAGCGGCTAGGGTGCCGGCTTAGGATCTGAGGATCCTGGGTTCGAATCCCGGTCATCGCTGAATTAACGCCGGGGGGGTTGACTCAGCCTGTCATCCTTCCGAGGTCGGCTAATTGAGTACCAGTTCACTGGTAATTCCCTGCTTGTCGTAAAAAGGCGACAAAAAGGGCTGGCGTCAGGAAGGGCATCCGGCCGTAAAACATTGCTTCAAAAAGGGGACCGAAAAACAACAACAACCACGGTCCCCGAAAAAGGCCAACCCCCGCTTTGCGGGGAAAAATGGCCTCTAAAGGTGGTTTATTTCATAACTGACATTTTATTCCAGTGCCATATTGCAATATTAATATCGCTTTCACAGTAATCGGTAATACAGCACATTTGTTTTTTAATCTTGGCTGACGTGTTCGATGCTGTGACACAGATATCAGAGATGGAGCTTGAGATAGAATTACTGCCACGGCAGGCACAACTTGCAGCTGCTTTCATCACGTACCTGGCATCACAGCCTGAGGATGAGCGCCGTCGTTGTCTTGACTTGTGGCTACAATACACCGGACTACCTGGTCAGCAGTCTGGCATTAAATTAACTGCTGATGTTTACCTCAATAAAACGTTTCGGCAATTGCTTCACTAAGCAGATGATGTTGTATAACATTGTTCAGTAGTACCTGGGGCATGATTCTATTGTGCATTAACAAATAGCGGAGCCGCACCACTTGCTTCAAAACTCCAAACCTGAATGTTGAACACAATGCCTTCCACAACTGGCAACCCTTATGCCTCCTTTCCCCAACCTATTGTCACTGCCAATCTTCACTCTTTTGTCTCGTTCTGTGTACTCCATCTGTGGAATCACCTGGCAATCACCTTATTCAGCCGAATATACATTGATAGGACCAGGTGCCATGTCTGAGAGTAAAGAAGAGGGAGAGTTAGGACAGCATTAAGGTAAGGGTCCTTCAGTCCAAGAGTAGTTAATACTTGGAATGGTCTCCCTGGCAAGGTAGTGGCAGTAGAAACAGTAGATACGTTTAAATTGAAGTTGGATTGGTACGAGGTCCATTGTACTGTCTGTGTATTTCTCTCTGGTCCATTGTCAGTGTGCTCACCTCTCACTCTTTTCAATGAAACCTTGTCTGAATAGAGATTCCGAGCAGGTGGAGGTGTGTGCCATATACCTACCGTGTGGTTAAGCACCAAGCAACACCATCCGGAATCGGTGCATTGTGTCGGGATCAAATGGCCTTTGATAGATTGATGCTTCCAAGCATCCATTTTTAACTCCGGAGGCCCATGTCGGGTTTATTGATTTTTTTTTTTTTTTGTGGGAATATAACTTTCCAGCCACAAGCAGATCAAGTCACTTTATTGATGTTTTGAATTGAAGTAAGGTCACAATTCATGACTTTGGTAATTCAAGTTATTAAATTTGTCAGAGAGGCTGCTTGCTGTTGAATCGAGAAGAATTAACTTTTATTTGATTCATAAATGTTCGTCAAAATAGCTCCCTGATAATTACTTTTACACTCTGTTTATTGTTTTGAATGCAACATATGGTCTTTGCCATTGGGATAACTTCTGTCTAGGGTTTGAGCTGCAGAGGTTTCTGAGCAGCGAGAGTGAGCAGCTGGCATGGAAAAATGAAGGGCTTCCTTCTGATGACCTTTCGGTGGATAATGCTGTTGTTATTCTGCAGGTCAGGAAACCGTTCGTCAAACCTACTATGCTTGGATTCTTCTTCAGAAACCCCATGACAGATTGTTTCTTCATCCCTGTCACATTAATCCCCTATATCATGACCTGGGCATGACCTTTCACCTATTGTATTTGCTATTTGGAGTCTGACTATCTGCTATTGTTGAGAAAGGATTGAGCTGGACCAATTTGAAGGTACTCTTTTGCAGAAAGGTATCTTCCCATTCCTTGTGGATCCACCATCCCATGCTACCAACTGGCTGAGAGCGTACCTGCAAGATTCAAGGCTGGAGGTGGTGAGCCAGCAGGTAACCAACAATGTCATGTATAAATGGGTTATTGATCTTAAAGTCTACAGCATTCAAATAACGATGTAAATGTATGGAACAAAGATCAATTATGGGATAATTTCTTATATGCCTGAGTGAGGGCTTTCAATATAAATTAAGACCCAATCTAAACTTCCAAAAAATGTTTCTTTTTCCTCTGCCACCGAAGGTGGATGGAGGTTATGTTTTCACCCCTGTCTGTCTGTTTGTCTATTTGTTTGTTTGTCTGTGATCAAGATATCTCAAAACGTTGTGAACTTTGGGTGAAACTTGGTGGTGACCATATGCCAGATCTGAATTTTCCCACATATATGATTGCCACTCCCTTTCCATCAATGCTTCCGGGGTACTCGCTGCCAACCATAGGAGCACCAATGGCCTGAACACGAGAGGGTCTTCCTCCAATGGGGGGACAAATCCATGTCCTCTATTATAAACACCACTGGGGCTTAGTGAAGCAATTACATTAATGAACAGGATTAAATTGATATATGTGGGAAAATTATATGCCGAGACCATATCATATGTGTGGCAATCATATGTGTGGGAAAATTGCATGCTCAGTC
This sequence comes from Myxine glutinosa, assembly GCF_964187855.1. NCBI lineage: Eukaryota > Metazoa > Chordata > Myxini > Myxiniformes > Myxinidae > Myxine > Myxine glutinosa. Next base: position 144,396,915 of record NC_136268.1, on the reverse strand, counting down.
AGGCTCGCCCAGATAGCTCAGATGGCAGAGCACTGGTATGGTTTTCCAGAGGACCTGGGTTCAAATCCTGGTCTTGGCGTGTAATTTTTTCCTCATATATCAATTTAATTTTTAAGTGATTCTTCACCATTGAGAGATCGGGCAAAAAGTGATATATAAGATGATATTTAAAAAAGTTATGGACGAGTTATGACTAGACTTGGTGGACGAGTTGCTTCGGTGACAAGAACAAGCCGATTCGATTTTGGTTCAGGTCCGAATCCATATCCCGCCTATCAGTGCGATAAAAAACGTAAACTGTTTAGCCTGGCGGATGTATGCGCTCTACCGAGTGCCGTTCTAGTTATTCATGAATTAAGGCTCACGTACCATTTTGTGCATACAGTATATCACATGCAGGACAATAAATGTTGGTATATTTTCAGGATACTAGAAGACAAAGGACAAATTTAGTGGGGATACCTGCATTAGTTATTTCTGTTCTCTGTTCAAATGTCCTTCAGTTTATATCGGGATTGATTACTGCTGTCTAATTTACAAATTTAACTGGAAGTACTAATTTCCATACACAATATGGACTTTTGGTGGGTTAAACCAGCTATTTTATTTGCTTGTATTAATTTATGAGTCATAACTAGACTACGGATTTTTATGTTAAGAAAATAGGCCTTTTATGTTTTGAAAAGCGGGAATTTTTTTTTTTTATGTGAAAAAATCCCGAAATATTTTTTTCCCCCGTTTTATTCATTTTTTATTATTACCAAGTTTTTCAGAAATCAGTCAAAAAAAGAACAAAAAATGGTAAGCTTTTTCCTGCACAACATTAAGCACTCTGGGCTAGTAAACAGGTAAAAAATGACGTTCAGGTACATTTATTGCAACCGCATTGTTTGATAAGTAGAGGACTAGAAGAAATTGACAAGACCCTTTTAGGAACGGTTAAAGTAGGTGTTTGAAATCATTATCTTGGTAATGTTCTCCTTGGTGAGGCAGTGTCGGCGGTCGGTGAGGACGTTTCTGTAGACGGAGAAGGACCTTTCCACGCTGACGATGGGGCAGTACCTCAAGAGGGGGATGTCGGCAAGCTTGACTCCAGCCGGCACACCAACCTCAGATCCGTGCTGATCTCCATCCAGGATCAAAGCCACTGTCCTCAGCACACCAATGTCGGGATTGCGCTGCAGCACCGCCTTGAACTTGGTGAGCAGGATCTCCTTACGGCAGCCTCGGATCTTTTCGAGCTCCTCCTTGGCCTGATCAAGGAGCTGGAAGGCCTTGGCCAGCTCCATGCCGGCCTCCTCCAGCTGCTTAAGGATCTTCGGGATGAACGACACGTGGGCATTTAAGAAGACCAAACTGAGCTTGATGTCCGCCTTTCCGAACAGGTCCTTGGCACTCCGGATTGCCATCGCGTCGTCATCGTTCAGCTGGTCCACAATGTCCTTGACGGCCTCGAAATGCTCGGCGTAAAACACCGCGGCGTCGATCCACGTCCCCCACCGAGTCAGAATGGGCTCCGGGGGGAGAGAAAGATTGGGCTGCTGCTCCTTCCAAAAGACAACACGCGACGGGGCTTTGACGAACACCTTCTTCGTCGTGGCAATCAGGTCGTTGACGTCCTTGAACATTTCTCGGACTGTCTCGCAGACACGGTGGAGTGCGTGGGCAATGCAAGTCACATGCAGCAAGTCCGGGAAGAGTTCCTTCAGGGCATGGCCGGCCTTGGTCATATAGGCCGCGGCGTCGCTGACGAGGACCTTGAGGCACTCCAGCTTGAAATCAGGCCAAAGATAGCGCAGCGTGTCATTGACTGCACGCACGATCTCCCCAGAGTTGGTCTTCTCCAGAAACATGCACTGGACGAGGTGGGGACGAAAGTACCCCTCCTTGGACAAGCGTCCCGTGATGATGTTGGCCACATATCGACCTGCCGAATCGGTCGTCTCGTCGACGGACAGCCAGATGGGCTGCTGTCCGAGGTCGGCACGGATCCCCGCCAAGGCCTCGTCGTAGCACTTGTCGAGGTAGTGCTTTCGAATCCAGCTTTCATCGGGGATCTGGAGAGTGATGTGCTTCTCCAGGAACGACCGGAGGGCAGGGTTTTCCAATTTCGACCATGGGATGCCAGCGGCCAGCATGGCCTGGCACAGCTCCTGAGCCACGACGTCGCACTTGTGCCTCTTTCCGCCACCAAAGTCCTCCATGGTGGCTTGCGTGACCGTCCTCTTCTTCTTCAAGGCCAAATTGCTCTTGTGGCGGTCTCCTCGGACATGTTGGGCCAGCTCAGACTTCTGCTTCGCCCGGAAAGTCTTTTCACAAGCTCGACAGAAAGCCGTGTCACTCGACACGTACTTGAAGGTGGCCCCATCGCCGCCAGCGTTGAATTCCTTCAGCCACTTGTCACAAAGAGCAGCACTCATCTTGATAGGAGACTTGTTCACACTTTGTGTACACTCTCTCACTGTAGTACACCGCCTCACTGCTGTACACGCTGGGGACGCAACGCACGCAAGTGGACGCAACGTTTTGTTTTTGAGATCGATCGCAGCTGAAAATTTTGATCGCAGTTTAAAATTTCGATCGCAGTTTAAAATTTCGAAAAATTCCCCAATTTTTTAAAGCGTTGCCAGACATTTTCGACCAAAAAGGGCATTTTATTTTATTTTTCCCGAAAAAGGGCGAAATTCTTTTTTTCTCCGAAAATAGCAAAATAATTTTTTTGCGTGCAAAAAAGCCGTTTTATGTGAAAAAAAATTTCTTTTTTTTCACATAAAAATCCGATGTGCAGTCATAACGGTATCAGAGTATTATCACACGGAGGAAGAACTCTGGTCAGATAATACAATATTTAAGGAGCCTCTTTTGCCTCTTTTGTTAGGCCCGCAGTGTCTTGCTCTCTCTCTCTCTCTCACAGTTTTATTTCAACTCGAATTCGATATCTCATTTATTTTTTCACAGTCACTAACATAGTTTTAGACTTGGTTGCAAAAAACGGGAAGAAAATTCAATTAAAGCAACCGTTTGTCGAACAAAATGCATTTTCAAAGGCCTGTAACATAAAGGCCATTCGTTGAGACTCCCTCACGGCTTTATCTCGACTCTAATTCACCATCACAGTCGCTGGGATGGTTTAAGTCTCAGTTTCAGCTGAAGTTGAGAAAATCAGCGAAATGTATTCCAACAGCCGTTTTGAATTTGTTGACTAGTTGGACGAAATGTAGGCACGGGGAAGGACAAAGGGGAAGGACAGAGATGAAGGACAGAGGGGAAGGAGAGAGGAGAAGGAGATAACTTTCCCAGGACTTTGTTATTTATATTATTATTTGGTAAAAGTACAGCATCTGAATACTGAAGTTCGGGATTGAACCGAAGTCTAATTATATTTTTACATAGACAGAGGGGAAGGACAGAGAGGAAGGACACATGGGAAAGAGAGGAGAAGGAGAGGAGGGAATGTTCCCAGGACTTCATTATTTATATTATTACTTAGTAAAAGTACAGTGACTGAATACTGAAGTTCGGGATCGAACCGAAGTCTAATTATATACACAAAGAATTAAGTTAAGCACCCCTACACAACGAATTAAGGTAAGCACCCCCTAATATATATTCTTTGTGTATATGTATACATTGGCATATATTCTAAGGTATGTGAGATCAAATAATGATTGGTATGACATTAGTTATTGACGTTATTGACGTCACTTACACGTTATTGACATTACACGTTATTGACGTTATTGACGTTATTGACGCAAAGATCGCTAGAGGTCTTCTCAGAACAATGACTGTACGTTAGAAAACATAAACGTCATCCACACTGTCCGTGATGGACCTATAGCTCCATACTTAAATTGAGGTGAAAATATGCCTAAAATTCCCAAAAATTTTCACCTTAAATTATGCAGAATAAAATATTGAAAACGGCATGATTGTTATGTTTTTATGTGACCATAATATCACTTCTCCAGAAAATATAGCAATATCATGGGTATATTACACTGTTTTGACGACAACAAACTTGTAATGTGCGAGGTTGTAAAAAAACGGGGGGGGGGGGGGTGCTTAACTTAATTCTTTGTGTATATGTTTACATATTCCTGGGGTGTATATACAGAGTTTGTTTGAAGCGAGTCAACTCTTTTCCAACCATGGAATAAAACAATACAGTACTTCAAAATGTACATAAAAATGTAAACTAACTATGGAATACAATATTTATTAATAACGTAACGTTTGGTTTAATAACGTAGCGTTGGTAACGTTTATTAATAACGTTTAGTTTTAATCTATTTTCACTTTGTAAAGCGAAAAGTTTTTGATACATTCAAGTTTTAAAATAAAGAAGAGTCAATGGATCCATTGGCCTCTGATGTGCATTTTAAGACTGAATCACCACATCTTCAATCAGAAATTACTTTTTGAAGAAACAAAGGTACATTTTGATTACAACTCAAGCAAAGGAAACGGGTAATGCCTGTTTCGTTCGGAGCAATTATACACCGCCCAAAGAAGATGCGTTTCATAGCTACAGGAAATAAAATCGTGAAATCTTTCATAAATTTTTTTTGTTTTCACACGAGTTTTCAAGGCTCAATCGTGTTCACATCCAGGATTAATAAACAAAGTCCATTTCATGTGTGTGTGGACATGCAATTCACAGATGTGAAATATATAAATAAACACAGACGGGAAATAATCTGGTCCGGTAATTACGATTATAATCGCTGCGGAAGTTGCCGCTGCCATTCGTCGTGATCCTGTGCTGGCACATGTTGCGGATGTTGTTTTGTCAGGTTCTTGGTGTGAGTTGCTCTCGACGTCAGAATATGCTCCATATATGTTGCGTGTATCCGGGCTGTCTTTAGCTCAAGGTTACGTAATGTGGGGTATGTGGGTGGTCATTCCCCTGTGTGTGTGTGACCCCACTCCCCCGTGTGTGTGTGACCCACTCCACTGTGTGTGTGTGACCCACTCCCCCATGTGTGTGACCCACTCCCCGTGTGTGTGTGACCCACTCCCCCGTGTATGTCCAAATGTCACACACATCCATGCCCGTGGGATTCCCACGGGTGACCCCACTAGTACTATATATGACAGCTCTGATTATAATAGCCATAACGGAGTTCAGCATACTTTATCCTTATGTTTAATATACTCCTTTCTTCCTGGAGGACCAATAAAGCTATGTGGTGTGAAGAAGTCATCATTAAAGGAGCTAAGCTCAGCATAATCATAATTGTTTCTGAATTGAGTGATAACACTGCCAAGATAATTAGGGATAATAAGTTTTACCATAACTCATACTCATCACTTTTTCCTTGTGGTTTATTGCTGTCATTCTATCACTTGCATGAGAGAAAATGTTATTATTAGCTTCTGACCCATTTGTTTATGCCTCCAGCATCCCCTAACGATGTTTCTCTTTCATCACAGTCGCTACATCCAGTCATCAATATGCATTCTTAGTGTACCTCTGATGTACAGGTGCATTTACTATCTGGAAAGTACTATATGATCAAATTCTACCCAAAACCTCTGTACAAACTACACCATGATCTTTCCTCAAGAAGGAAGTAGTGCATTTGATTTGGGCCATTGTCTGAACACTGATGCCATCCCAACTCTCACCGCATGTTACAATTCTATTTTGTGTTTTGCAACTTCCAAAAAGGTAGCCCTCGGGGTGCATAGCAAGCATATCACAATGCTCTGTCAACCTGAAGTTGCGTTTCCAGTCAGTTTCACTGGCATGGTCTTATGTACAGCTACTAGACCGTGGAGTACATGAAACCGCTTAGCTTCCCTTGAGGCTTTTCTCAAGGGTCTATTGTTGGTGCCTGTCGTCCCAATATTAGAGAAGCTTTAATAAACTGGGCCTCTCCAAATCTTACTTGCTGTACCATCACTCTTCTTCTTCATTTGCTGGAGATGCTGTTTATATTATCCTAAGCATATAGTTGCTAAAGTATCGCACAGGGAATGGATGATTGACAGTGTTCCACCATCAAACAATTGAGTGATTACCTCTGTAAGTGCAATTGGTGAATCATTCCTGGGATGATGATCTGATTTAATTACGATTATGCTGTGACCGAGCTTGTGTTGCAGCATCGCAAGGGAAGCACTGGGTCCAAAACAATAACCAGGCTTGACAAATTGTTATAATGTCCTAAACAGGCCTGTCGTCAGGACTTTCGGAGGGGGGAAAGGGTGCATATCTAAAAGTGTAAACTGTTGACTCGCCCTGGCCCGCACACTAAATGTACACCATGCTAAGGGTGGAGGAGGGGGGCTCTGGTGGCATCCCCCTTCTCACAATAACATTTGTAATTCGAGACTTCATTTCCTGCACTTTGGAGCATTTTGGAGGCTCGTTTGGGTGTATTTATTTTTAAAAAGTTGAAATTTCGAGTTGAATTTGTTTTTACTTTTTAGGAAAAAATATTTTTAGAAAAAGGGATTTTAGTTCAAAAAAAACTGGCAAAAGGGGAGGCAAACGAACCTCCCGCTTCACCCGACTCCTGGAGACGGGCAAGTCCGAAAGACCAAATAGCATCGATAATGTCTCTGTCTCTGTCTTTCTCTTTCTCTCCCTCTCTCAGGATGTTGGCTTTGCAATGGCTGTCGAACTGGCCGTACGCTTTGGAAAGACGCTGCTCGTTCTTGAAGTAGAAAACCTTGATCCACTGCTCATTCCACTGTTGCGCCGAGATCTACATGCTCAGGGTAACACCCCGCAGAATCTCAGTGATGAAGATAAATTGGAAAGAAAGAGCTTCCCTCCTTTTTCTGATTGAATGCTTCATAAGGATTATAGTAAAGATTTCATATCATGTAATTATATGGAAAAGAAAGGATATAATAAAGGTTTGATATGATGTGATATATTTAGTAAAGTAAAGGATATAACAAAAATTTGATATCATGTGATTATACTGTATAGTAAAAAAAAGGATATCATAAAGATTTTATATCATGTGATATATAGTAAAGTAAAGGATACAGTAAAGATTTGACATCATGTGATATATAGTAAAGTAAAGGATACAGTAAAGATTTGATATCATGTGATATATAGTAAAGTAAAGGATATAATAAAGATTTGATATCATGTGATATATAGTAAAGTAAAGTATATAGTAAAGATTTTATATCATGTGATATATAGTAAAGTAAAGTATATAGTAAAGATTTTATATCATGTGATATATAGTAAAGTAAAGGATACAGTAAAGATTTGACATCATGTGATATATAGTAAAGTAAAGGATACAGTAAAGATTTGATATCATGTGATATATAGTAAAGTAAAGGATACAGTAAAGATTTGATATCATGTGATATATAGTAAAATAAAGGATATAACAAAAATTTGATATCATGTGATTATACTGTATAGTAAAAAAAAGGATATCATAAAGATTTGATATCATGTGATATATAGTAAAGTAAAGTATATAGTAAAGATTTCATATCATGTGATAAATAGTAAAGTAAAGAATATCGTAAAGTTTTGATATCATCTGATTATACTGCATAATAAAGTAAAGGAGATAATAAAGGTTTGATATCATGTGATATATATAGTAAAGGATATAGTAAAGATTTGATATCATGTAATTATACCATACAGTAAAGTAAAGGATATAATAAAGATCTTATATCATGTGATATATAGTAAAGTAAAGGATACAGTAAAGATTTGACATCATGTGATATATAGTAAAGTAAAGGATATAATAAAGATTTGATATCATGTGATATATAGTAAAGTAAAGAATGTCGTAAAGATTTTATATCATGTGATATATAGTAAAGTAAAGGATACAGTAAAGATTTGATATCATGTGATATATAGTAAAGTAAAGGATATAATAAAGATTTGATATCATGTGATATATAGTAAAGTAAAGAATGTCGTAAAGATTTTATATCATGTGATATATAGTAAAGTAAAGGATACAGTAAAGATTTGACATCATGTAATATATAGTAAAGTAAAGGATACAGTAAAGATTTTATATCATGTGATACATAGTGAAGTAAAGGATATAATAAAGATTTGATATCATGTGATATATAGTAAAGTAAAGAATGTCGTAAAGATTTTATATCATGTGATACATAGTGAAGTAAAGGATATAGTAAAGATTTTATATCATGTGATACATAGTGAAGTAAAGGATATAATAAAGATTTTATATCATGTGATTATACTGTGTGGTAAAGTAAAGGATATAGTAAAGGTTTGATATCATGTGGATACAAAGTAAAGTATAGGATATAGTTAAGATTTGATATCATGTGATTATATGAAAAATAAAAGGATATAATAAAGGTTTGATATCATGTCATGTATAGTAAAATAAAGGATATAACAAAAGTTTAATATCATGTAATTATACTGCATAGTAAAATAAAGGATATAATAAAGGTTTGATATCATGTGATATGTAGTAAAGTAAAGAATATTGTCAATGTTTTATATCATGTGATTATACTGTGTGGTAAAGTAAAGGATATAATAAAGGTTTGATATCATGTGATATATATAGTAAAGTAAAGGATATAGTTGAGATTTGATATCATGTGATATATAGTAAAATAAAGAATATTGTAAATGTTTTATATCATGTGATTATACTGTGTGGTAAAGTAAAGGATATAACAAAAGTTTAATATCATGTGATATATATAGTAAAGTAAAGGATATAGTTAAGATTTGATATCATGTCATGTATAGTCAAGTAAAGGATGTAACAAAAGTTTAATATCATGTGATTATACTGCATAGTAAAGTAAAGGATATAACAAAAGTTTAATATCATGTGATTATACTACATAGTAAAATAAAGGATACAACAAAAGTTTAATATCATGTGATTATACTACATAGTAAAATAAAGGATATAACAAAAGTTTAATATCATGTGATTATACTACATAGTAAAATAAAGGATATAATAAAGGTTTGATATCATGTGATATGTAGTAAAGTAAAGAATATTGTCAATGTTTTATATCATGTGATTATACTGTGTGGTAAAGTAAAGGATATAATAAAGGTTTGATATCATGTGATATATATAGTAAAGTAAAGGATATAGTTGAGATTTGATATCATGTGATATGTAGTAAAGTAAAGAATATTGTCAATGTTTTATATCATGTGATTATACTGTGTGGTAAAGTAAAGGATATAATAAACGTTTGATATCATGTGATATATATAGTAAAGTAAAGGATATAGTTAAGATTTGATATCATGTCATGTATAGTCAAGTAAAGGATGGAACAAAAGTTTAATATCATGTGATTATACTGCATAGTAAAGTAAAGGATATAACAAAAGTTTAATATCATGTGATTATACTACATAGTAAAATAAAGGATACAACAAAAGTTTAATATCATGTGATTATACTACATAGTAAAATAAAGGATATAACAAAAGTTTAATATCATGTGATTATACTACATAGTAAAATATAGGATATAACAAAAGTTTAATATCATGTGTTTATACTGCATAGTAAAATAAAGGATGTAACAAAAGTTTAATATCATGTGTTTATACTGCATAGTAAAATAAAGGATGTAACAAAAGTTTAATATCATGTGATTATACTGCATAGTAAAATAAAGGATGTAACAAAAGTTTAATATCATGTGTTTATACTGCATAGTAAAATAAAGGATATAACAAAAGTTTAATATCATGTGATTATACTGCATAGTAAAATAAAGGATGTAACAAAAGTTTAATATCATGTGATTATACTGCATAGTAAAATAAAGGATATAACAAAAGTTTAATATCATGTGATTATACTACATAGTAAAATAAAGAATATAACAAAAGTTTAATATCATGTGATTATACTACATAGTAAAGTAAAGGATATAACAAAAGTTTAATATCATGTGTTTATACTGCATAGTAAAATAAAGGATACAACAAAAGTTTAATATCATGTGATTATACTGCATAGTAAAATAAAGGATGAAACAAAAGTTTAATATCATGTGATTATACTACATAGTAAAATAAAGGATACAACAAAAGTTTAATATCATGTGATTATACTACATAGTAAAATAAAGGATATAACAAAAGTTTAATATCATGTGATTATACTACATAGTAAAATATAGGATATAACAAAAGTTTAATATCATGTGTTTATACTGCATAGTAAAATAAAGGATGTAACAAAAGTTTAATATCATGTGTTTATACTGCATAGTAAAATAAAGGATGTAACAAAAGTTTAATATCATGTGATTATACTGCATAGTAAAATAAAGGATGTAACAAAAGTTTAATATCATGTGTTTATACTGCATAGTAAAATAAAGGATATAACAAAAGTTTAATATCATGTGATTATACTGCATAGTAAAATAAAGGATGTAACAAAAGTTTAATATCATGTGATTATACTGCATAGTAAAATAAAGGATATAACAAAAGTTTAATATCATGTGTTTATACTGCATAGTAAAATAAAGGATGTAACAAAAGTTTAATATCATGTGATTATACTACATATTAAAATAAAGGATATAACAAAAGTTTAATATCATGTGATTATACTGCATCATAAAATAAAGGATGTAACAAAAGTTTAATATCATGTGTTTATCCTGCATAGTAAAGTAAAGGATGTAACAAAAGTTTAATATCATGTGTTTATACTGCATAGTAAAGTAAAGGATGTAACAAAAGTTTAATATCATGTGATTATACTACATAGTAAAATAAAGAATATAACAAAAGTTTAATATCATGTGATTATACTACATAGTAAAGTAAAGGATATAACAAAAGTTTAATATCATGTGTTTATACTGCATAGTAAAATAAAGGATACAACAAAAGTTTAATATCATGTGATTATACTGCATAGTAAAATAAAGGATGAAACAAAAGTTTAATATCATGTGATTATACTGCATAGTAAAATAAAGGATATAACAAAAGTTTAATATCATGTGATTATACTGCATAGTAAAGTAAAGGATGGAACAAAAGTTTAATATCATGTGATTATACTGCATAGTAAAATAAAGGATGTAACAAAAGTTTAATATCATGTGATTATACTGCATAGTAAAATAAAGGATGTAACAAAAGTTTAATATCATGTGATTATACTGCATAGTAAAGTAAAGGATGTAACAAAAGTTTAATATCATGTGATTATACTGCATAGTAAAATAAAGGATGTAACAAAAGTTTAATATCATGTGATTATACTGCATAGTAAAATAAAGGATATAACAAAAGTTTAATATCATGTGATTATACTGCATAGTAAAATAAAGGATATAACAAAAGTTTAATATCATGTGATTATACTGCATAGTAAAATAAAGGATATAACAAAAGTTTAACATCATGTGATTATACTGCATAGTAAAATAAAGGATATAACAAAAGTTTAACATCATGTGATTATACTGCATAGTAAAATAAAGGATATAACAAAAGTTTAACATTATGTGATTATACTGCATAGTAAAATAAAGGATATAACAAAAGTTTAATATCATGTGATTATACTGCATCGTAAAATAAAGGATATAACAAAAGTTTAACATCATGTGATTATACTGCATAGTAAAATAAAGGATGTAACAAAAGTTTAATATCATGTGATTATACTGCATAGTAAAGTAAAGGATGTTACAAAAGTTTAATATCATGTGATTATACTGCATAGTAAAGTAAAGGATGTTACAAAAGTTTAATATCATGTGATTATACTGCACAGTAAAATAAAGGATATAACAAAAGTTTAATATCATGTGATTATACTGCATTGTAGCGGTTACCGCTGGATGTACATAATCGCCTTGCACCGGCCAGAACACGGCCAGACGCGCCTCTCCCGGGCATGCCCGCTCTCGCCTTTCCAGGGCTCGCCCAGAGCGTCCGGGCATGCCCGCTATCGCCTTTCCAGGGCTCGCCCAGAGCGTCCGGGCATGCCCGCTATCGCCTTTCCAGTGCTCGCCCAGAGCGCCCGGGCACGCCCAGCCTCGACTTGCCAGGCCGCAGCCAAACACGCCCGGGCAGGTCCAGACTCGCCTTTCCAAGGCTCGCCCTTGATACCCGGGCATGCCCGGTATAGCTTTTGCCGGGCAAACTTCCCGACATAAATGTGTATATATATTGTTGCCCGAAAAACGGGCTTGTCAGAATACCTGAGCTGTTTTGTTTCAATAAAGCAACTCGGACGAATTCCGTCTTTGGTCGCGTCAATTCTTTCGACTCGCGTTGGAGCGCAGTTCCTTCATTGGTGACCTACCGACATGGATACGGCAGTGACGCTTAAACTGCCTACCTTCTGGGAGACTCACGCGGCTGTTTGGTTCGCCCAGGCGGACTCCCAGTTCGCCCTGCGAGGCATCACCGCGGACGACACCCGCTTCCACCATGTTCTGGCGGCGCTCGGTTCCACCACCGCGGCCCGCGCCTTGAGCCTCCTCCAGCACCCGCCGGCTGCTGACAAATACGACGCGCTGAAGACGCTCCTCCTCGGCGCTTTCGCCCTCTCACCGGCAGCACGCGCACGGCGCCTGCTTGACCTGCCCGAGCTCGGCGACACGCGCCCGTCCGAGCGCATGGACTATATGCTCTCGTTGCTCGGCGAGCACTCTCCGGCATTCCTGTTCCGGGAGCTGTTCCTCCGTCAGCTGCCTAACCCGGTACGCCTCGCCCTGGCTGGCACGTTGATCACGGATTCCCGCGCCCTCGCCAGGGAAGCCGATAAGATCTCCTCGGCGGGCCAGCACATCGGCGCGGTTACCTGGAGCCCGCCGCCGTCCGAGGCGACGCCCACGACGCCCGAGCGCCCTGCGCGGTTGGAGGCCGAACTGCCGGTGCAACTGGCGGCCGCCACGCCGCACCGCCCGCTTCCGACACGACGGCCGGGGCCTCCACCTGACCGGGCGTGGTGTTATTACCACGCCAGGTTCGGACACAAGGCTCGGACGTGCCGGCCCCCGTGCACTTTCGGCAGGTCGGGAAACGGCCGGGCCGGTGTTCATTCCCAGCCATGAGCGCCGGCCACTCGGGCAACTTGCTGTTTATTCGGGACAAAGCGTCTGGACGGCGTTTCCTGTGCGACACCGGCGCCCAACTGAGCGTCATACCTGCCTCCGAGCAGGACAGGCTGGACACAGTTTGCGGCCCCTCTTTGGTCGCTGCTAATGGCTCGGCCATACGCACTTTCGGCCCACGCGTCGTCACCCTCTGCTTCGGCAGCCAGCGCTTTCAATGGACTTTTGTTACCGCCAGCGTCCCCGTGGCTTTGCTGGGCGCCGACTTCCTCTGCGCGCACGGGCTGCTGGTCGACGTCAAACGACGTCGCCTTGTCCACGCCGAGACCTTCAGCTCCCTGGCGTGCACAATGAGCAGCTCCGCGCCGACCGAACTGGCGTGCGCCCTCCCGGCAACGAAAGAGTTCGCTCGCCTGCTCGTGGAATTCCCGGCCCTCACGCGGCCGACGTTTTCGGCCGTCGCGGTGCGGCACGGGATCGAGCACCACATACCCACTACGGGCCCGCCGGTCTACGCCAGGGCCCGCCGCCTCGACCCAGCCAAGCTCGCCGTGGCAAAGGCCGAATTCGACGCGTTGGAGCACCTCGGCATCGTGCGGAGCTCCGATAGCGCGTGGGCCTCGCCACTGCACATCGTGCCAAAGCCGGGGGGTGGATGGCGCCCGTGTGGCGACTACCGCCATCTCAATGACGCTACCACCCCCGACGGGTACCCGATCCCGCATATTCAGGACTTTTCCGCCCGTTTGGCGGGACGGGTCATCTTTTCGAAAATTGACCTGATACGGGGCTACCACCAGGTACCTGTCCGGGCGGCCGACGTCCCGAAGACGGCCGTCATCACGCCGTTCGGCCTGTTCGAATTTTTGCGGATGCCGTTTGGCCTCAAGAACGCGGCCCAGGCGTTCCAGCGCTTGATGGACGGCGTGCTGCGCGACCTGCCGTTTCTTTTCGTCTATCTGGACGACATCCTCGTCGCCAGCACGTCCCGCGCCGAGCACCTCCTCCACCTCCGAACACTGTTCGGTCGCCTCAGCGAGCACGGCTTAATTGTCAACCCGGTCAAATGCCACTTCGGCGCGACGACCGTTGACTTTTTGGGCCACCGCATCACCAAGACCGGGGCCGTGCCGCTGCCGACCAAGGTCGAGGCCATCACCACGTTCCCGCGTCCCCGTTCCATCAAGGCCCTCCAAGAGTTCCTCGGCATGGTGAATTTTTATCACCGATTCGTGCCCCGCGCTGCTCAGCTCATGCGGCCCCTTTACGAGGCCCTCCGGGGCAAGCCGGCCAAGCATGACATTGTTTGGTCCGCGGCCATGGACGCGGCCTTCGCCAGTGCCAAACGGGCCCTCGCCGACGCAACGCTGCTGGCTCACCCGGTGCTCAACGCGCCCATCGCCCTCACTACGGACGCCTCCAACTACGCGGTGGGCGCCGTCCATGAGCAATGGGTGGACGGGGTTTGGCAGCCACTCGCTTTTTTCAGCCGGCAACTCCGGCCGAACGAGTTAAACTACAGCACGTTCGACCGCGAGCTGCTCGGGCTATTCCTGGCCGTTCGCCATTTCCGACACCTCCTGGAGGGCCGCCCGTTCACGGCTTTCGTCGACCACAAGCCGTTGGTCTACGCAATGGCTAAGGTCACGGAGCCGTGGTCGGCCCGCCAGCAGCGCCACCTCTCCGCCGTGTCGGAGTTCACCACGGACATCCAGCACGTCGCCGGCAAAGACAACGCCGTGGCCGACTGCCTTTCGCGGGCCAGCGCGAACGCGGTCCACCTCGGCGTGGACTTCACGCTCATGGCGGCCGACCAGACCACCGACGCCTCGGTGCAGGCACTCCGCGTGGCGGACACGGGCCTCCGCCTGGCCGACATCCCCTTCGCGGGCACCGTCCTGCTCTGCGACGTCTCCCAGGGCCAGCCTCGCCCCATCGTGCCCGTTTCCTGGCAGCGCCGCATCTTCGCCTCCATCCACGGCCTTTCTCACCCGGGCCGGAAAGCTTCTCAGAAGCTGGTGTCGGCGCGTTTCGTCTGGCACGGCCTTCGACGAAACATCCGCGACTGGGCCAACGCCTGCACGGCCTGCCAGCGAGCCAAGGTCCACCGCCACACCCAGGCCCCGCTGGCACCTTTCGCCGTGCCTGAACGGCGTTTCGACCACGTCCACGTGGACCTGGTGGGTCCCCTGCCCCCCTCGCGGGGGTTAACCCACCTGCTCACCATGGTGGACAGGACCACCAGGTGGCCGGAGGCCGTGCCCCTCACCTCCACCACCACCGCCGACGTGCCGCAGGCGTTCATCGCCACCTGGGTCGCGCGCTTCGGCGCACCAGCGGACATCTCATCCGACCGCGGCCCACAGTTCACGTCTGAGCTTTGGGGCGCGGTCGCCCGTTCGTTGGGGGTCATGCTGCACCGCACCACGACCTACCACCCCCAAGCCAATGGGTTGTGCGAGCGGTTTCACCGCTCCATGAAGGCCGCACTCATGGCCGGCCTCCAGGACGACGGCTGGGCCGACCGGCTCCGGTGGGTCCTTTTGGGCCTCCGCACGGCTCCAAAGGAGGACCTCCAGGCGTCCACCGCCGAGCTGGTGTACGGCCAGGCCCTCCGCCTCGACCCAGCCAAGCTCGCCGTGGCAAAGGCCGAATTCGACGCGTTGGAGCACCTCGGCATCGTGCGGCGCTCCGATAGCGCGTGGGCCTCGCCACTGCACATCGTGCCAAAGCCGGGGGGTGGATGGCGCCCGTGTGGCGACTACCGCCATCTCAATGACGCTACCACCCCCGATGGGTACCCGATCCCGCATATTCAGGACTTTTCCGCCCGTTTGGCGGGACGGGTCATCTTTTCGAAAATTGACCTGATACGGGGCTACCACCAGGTACCTGTCCGGGCGGCCGACGTCCCGAAGACGGCCGTCATCACGCCGTTCGGCCTGTTCGAATTTTTGCGGATGCCGTTTGGCCTCAAGAACGCGGCCCAGGCGTTCCAGCGCTTGATGGACGGCGTGCTGCGCGACCTGCCGTTTCTTTTCGTCTATCTGGACGACATCCTCGTCGCCAGCACGTCCCGCGCCGAGCACCTCCTCCACCTCCGAACACTGTTCGGTCGCCTCAGCGAGCACGGCTTAATTGTCAACCCGGTCAAATGCCACTTCGGCGCGACGACCGTTGACCTTTTGGGCCACCGCATCACCAAGACCGGGGCCGTGCCGCTGCCGACCAAGGTCGAGGCCATCACCACGTTCCCGCGTCCCCGTTCCATCAAGGCCCTCCAAGAGTTCCTCGGCATGGTGAATTTTTATCACCGATTCGTGCCCCGCGCTGCTCAGCTCATGCGGCCCCTTTACGAGGCCCTCCGGGGCAAGCCGGCCAAGCATGACATTGTTTGGTCCGCGGCCATGGACGCGGCCTTCGCCAGTGCCAAACGGGCCCTCGCCGACGCAACGCTGCTGGCTCACCCGGTGCTCAACGCGCCCATCGCCCTCACTACGGACGCCTCCAACTACGCGGTGGGCGCCGTCCATGAGCAATGGGTGGACGGGGTTTGGCAGCCACTCGCTTTTTTCAGCCGGCAACTCCGGCCGAACGAGTTAAACTACAGCACGTTCGACCGCGAGCTGCTCGGGCTATTCCTGGCCGTTCGCCATTTCCGACACCTCCTGGAGGGCCGCCCGTTCACGGCTTTCGTCGACCACAAGCCGTTGGTCTACGCAATGGCTAAGGTCACGGAGCCGTGGTCGGCCCGCCAGCAGCGCCACCTCTCCGCCGTGTCGGAGTTCACCACGGACATCCAGCACGTCGCCGGCAAAGACAACGCCGTGGCCGACTGCCTTTCGCGGGCCAGCGCGAACGCGGTCCACCTCGGCGTGGACTTCACGCTCATGGCGGCCGACCAGACCACCGACGCCTCGGTGCAGGCACTCCGCGTGGCGGACACGGGCCTCCGCCTGGCCGACATCCCCTTCGCGGGCACCGTCCTGCTCTGCGACGTCTCCCAGGGCCAGCCTCGCCCCATCGTGCCCGTTTCCTGGCAGCGCCGCATCTTCGCCTCCATCCACGGCCTTTCTCACCCGGGCCGGAAAGCTTCTCAGAAGCTGGTGTCGGCGCGTTTCGTCTGGCACGGCCTTCGACGAAACATCCGCGACTGGGCCAACGCCTGCACGGCCTGCCAGCGAGCCAAGGTCCACCGCCACACCCAGGCCCCGCTGGCACCTTTCGCCGTGCCTGAACGGCGTTTCGACCACGTCCACGTGGACCTGGTGGGTCCCCTGCCCCCCTCGCGGGGGTTCACCCACCTGCTCACCATGGTAGACAGGACCACCAGGTGGCCGGAGGCCGTGCCCCTCACCTCCACCACCACCGCCGACGTGCCGCAGGCGTTCATCGCCACCTGGGTCGCGCGCTTCGGCGCACCAGCGGACATCTCATCCGACCGCGGCCCACAGTTCACGTCTGAGCTTTGGGGCGCGGTCGCCCGTTCGTTGGGGGTCATGCTGCACCGCACCACGACCTACCACCCCCAAGCCAATGGGTTGTGCAAGCGGTTTCACCGCTCCATGAAGGCCGCACTCATGGCCGGCCTTCAGGACGACGGTTGGGCCGACCGGCTGCCGTGGGTCCTTTTGGGCCTTCGCACGGCCCCCAAGGAAGACCTCCAGGCGTCCGCCGCCGAGCTCGTCTACGGCCAGCCACTCCGCGTCCCGGGCGAATTCGTGCCTGACGCTACCAGTCCCTGGTCCGCCGCTCGCCAGCGCTCGGACCTCCAGGAGGCCGCCCGACGATTTGCCCCCGTGCCGACGTCCCGCCACGGTGGCCCCCAGTCCTACGTCCCCCCCGGCGCTTCGCACAGCGGAGTACGTCTTTGTGCGTCATGACGCGCACCGGGGGCCACTCCGGCCGCCGTACGACGGGCCCTTCCGGGTCCTGCGACGGGGCGACAAGTCTTTCATCGTCGACTTCGGCGGCCGACCAGACCGGATTTCTGTGGACCGCCTCAAACCGGCGCACATGGACGTCGACCGACCACCACGGTTGGCCCTTCCTCCGCGGCGAGGCCGCCCCCCGTCCACAGTTCCCCCCGCTCGACCACCCACCACCACGTCAGACCCCTCCCCACGACCCTCCAGGGGTCGCTTCGGCAGGGTCATCCGGACCCCCCTTAAATTGACCCTGCCGGTGCAGGTCGATTCTGGAGGGGCGTGTGTAGCGGTTACCGCTGGATGTACATAATCGCCTTGCACCGGCCAGAATACGGCCAGACGCGCCTCTCCCGGGCATGCCCGGACTCACTGTTCCCGGGCACGCCCGAACCTCCCGGGCACGCCCGGTCTCGTCTTTCCCGGGCATGCCCGCTCTCGCCTTTCCAGGGCTCGCCCAGAGCGTCCGGGCATGCCCGCTATCGCCTTTCCAGGGCTCGCCCAGAGCGTCCGGGCATGCCCGCTATCGCCTTTCCAGGGCACGCCCAGAGCGTCCGGGCATGCCCGCTATCGCCTTTCCAGGGCTCGCCCAGAGCGTCCGGGCATGCCCGCTATCGCCTTTCCAGTGCTCGCCCAGAGCGCCCGGGCACGCCCAGCCTCGACTTGCCAGGCCGCAGCCAAACACGCCCGGGCAGGTCCAGACTCGCCTTTCCAAGGCTCGCCCTTGATACCCGGGCATGCCCGGTATAGCTTTTGCCGGGCAAACTTCCCGACATAAATGTGTATATATATTGTTGCCCGAAAAACGGGCTTGTCAGAATACCTGAGCTGTTTTGTTTCAATAAAGCAACTCGGACGAATTCCGTCTTTGGTCGCGTCAATTCTTTCGACTCGCGTTGGAGCGCAGTTCCTTCAGCATAATAAAATAAAGGATATAATAAAGGTTTGATATCATGTGATATATAGTAAAGTAAAGAATATTGTAAATGGTTTATATCATGTGATTATACTGTGTGGTAAAGTAAAGGATATAATAAAGGTTTGATATCATGTGGATACAAAGTAAAGTAAAGGATACAGTTAAGATTTGATATCATGTGATTATACGGGATAGTAAAGTAAAGGATATGGTAAAGATTTGATATCATGTGATATATAGTAAAGTAAAGAATATTGTAAATGTTTTATATCATGTGATTATACTGTGTGGTAAAGTAAAGGATATAATAAAGGTTTGATATCATGTGGATACAAAGTAAAGTAAAGGATATAGTTAAGATTTGATATCATGTGATTATATGAAAAATTAAAAGATATAATAAAGGTTTGATATCATGTCATGTATAGTAAAGTAAAGGATATAACAAAAGTTTAATATCATGTGATTATACTGTATCGTGAAGAAAAGGATATAATATATAAATATATAAATAACCACCTTTAGAGGCCATTTTTCCCCACAAAGTGGGGGTTGGCCTTTTTCGGGAACCGTGGTTGTTGTTGTTTTTCGGTCTCCTTTTTGAAGCAATGTTTTACGGCCGGATGCCCTTCCTGACGCCAACCCTTTTTGCCGCCTTTAACGACAAACAGGGAATTACCAGTGAACTGGTACTCAATTAGCCGACCTCGGAAGGATGACAGGCTGAGTCAACCCCCCTGGCGTTAATTCAGCAATCGACCGGGATTCGAACCCAGGATCCTAGGATCCTAAGCCGGCACCCTAGCCGCTAGCCCAACACCAGGGATAAGATAAGAAAAGGATATAATAAAGGTTTGATATCATGTGATATATAGTAAAATAAAGGATATAGTAAAATAAAGGATATAGTTAAGATTTGATATCATGTAATTATACCGTCCAGTAAAGTAAAGGATATGGTAAAGATTTGATATTGTCGTGTGGTTTGGCTCAGTTAAGACCGAGCGTCACCACTGATGAATCGAGCTTAACGAGACCCGGGTCAGTGGCGGATTTGCTATACACGTGCAGGAGGAAGGGGTGGGGGGGGGGGGAGAGGAAGAAGCAGCGAGATTTACCTGACACGATCTCGCCGGCAGTCTTCAACCTGCAGGAAATTAAATCAAGCGAACGAAAACCGAATTCAATGTACAAAAAGAAACACGTTTATTGAACGGAACCCGAGAACAATGGACGCGCCGGTAAATAAATGTCATAAATCGGGATCCCACACACCTCACTTTAACAACAGCACAGAGGAAGGAATTAAATAAAAGAATCGTCGTGTTATGTTCTGTGGTGCGTCTTATCTGTCTCTGGATGTGTAACGTCCGTCGTCCAACGCGGCTCGGGTTGGCGCGAAGAAAGGCCTCGATGCGCCCCTGTTCGCACGCTGCTAGGCCCACGTCCGCCGGTGCACGGCAGGCCTCACTTCCCCGCGCAAAGCGAGGGAGCGGGCGTGCAACCTGCCTCCGCAGCCGTGCAACGTCCTCCTCGGGTTCGGCCCGGCCCTCCGATGCACCCAATGCTCGTGGCGAGCGAGTCGCAGATGAAGGGACCAAACGAGCAGGGCGAGGGCGGAAGGAAAGTCTGGGAAGGCAGAAGCCAAAGTGAGAAGAAAGGTCGAGACGGAGGTCCAGGCAGGATAGATCCAGGAACGAGAAGGGAAAATGTTGGCACACACACATGTACGTTCACCACCAAAGTCCGGACCGAAGTGACAAAATGTCCGCCGCTCCAAGTCTCTTGTTCGGTGTGCTCTGACATTATCCGGGCCTCTTCTCGAATCTTCCGATCTCCTCCCACCAGTCATGCGACCCGTCCACCAAACCCTCGGTGTCCATTCGTCGCGCGGTGGGCGTGGCCCCAGCCTTCCTTGCACGATGTTTCATCGCCATGGTGGCGTACTGCTCGGCCGCTGCCTGCTTGTCTTTCCGGTTTGTATTATCGTCAGTCATTGTAAGGGGTGGGGGGGGGGGGGGATTTAATCAATGTGGTGCACTAAGGGCCTATCTAATGTTTTTGGGGTGTATTGCTATAAGGGACACAGGTATGTTCACAGAGGGAACGACACACAATTGTGTTCGCATATTCTCTACAACTACTTAACATGCCCCGCCCCCTCATGGCGGGGACGAAGATGTGCACTTAATCCGACATACGGGCTACAGGTCCTCTACTTATTTACATCGAGGTGGTTCTAGCTACCCACGACAGACGAAGCATGATACCTATTCAGATCGACTTAAATCTATATATGTCTACCCCAAAATTCATAACAATATCATGTGATATATAGTAAAGAGAAGGATATAATAAAGATTTTATATCATGTGATACATAGTGAAGTAAAGAATACAGTAATGATTTGATATCTTGTAATTATACTGGATGGTAAAGTAAAGGATATGGTAAAGATTTGATATCATCTCGTGGTCCCCCTGTACTGTGTTCCTGGATGTCTTTTTGTTGAATGTGTTTTAATGAATGTTTCCCCCTGTGCTGTCTTCTTTCCCTCGCGGTTGTCAGCTCTTTCACGAGCCTCGATTCAGTATAAAAATAAAAATAAAAATAAAATAGTAAAGAAAAGGATATAATAAAGATTTGATATCATGTGATATATAGTAAAGTAAAGAATATCGTAAAGATTTTATATCATGTGATTATACTGTATCGTAAAGGATATAGTAAAGATTTTATATCATGTGATATATAGTAAAGAAAAGGATATAATAAAGATTTGATATCATGTGAGTAAGTAAAGAATATTGTAAAGATTTTATATCATGTGATTATACTGTGTAGTAAAGTAAAGGATATAGTAAAGGTTTGATATCATGTGATTATACTGTATAGTAAAGGATATAGTAAAGATTTTATATCATGTGATTATACTGTATAATAAAGTAAAGGATATAATAAAGGTTTGATATCATGTGATATATAGTGAAGAAAAGGATATAATAAAAGTTTGATATCATGTGATATATAGAAAAGAAAAGGATATAATAAAGAGTTGATATCATGTGATATATAGTAACGTAAAGAATATCGTAAAGATTTGATATCATGTGATTATAATGTATAGTAAAGTAAAGAATATCGTAAAGATTTTATATCATGTGATTATAATGTATAGTAAAGTAAAGGATATAGTCAAGGTTTGATATCATGTGATTATACTGTATAGTAAAGGATATAGTAAAGATTTTATATCATGTGATTATATTGTATAGTAAAGGATATAGTAAAGATTTTATATCATGTGATTATACTGTATAATAAAGTAAAGGATATAATAAAGGTTTGATATCATGTGATATATAGTAAAGTAAAGAATATCGTAAAGATTTTATATCATGTGATTATACTGTATAGTAAAGTAAAGGATATAGTGAAGGTTTGATATCATGTGATTATACTGTATAGTAAAGTAAAGGATATAGTAAAGATTTTATATCATGTGATCATACTGTATAGTAGAGGATATAGTAAAGATTTTATATCATGTGATTATACTGTATAGTAAAATAAAGGATACAGTGAAGGTTTGATATCATGTGATTATACTGTATAGTAAAGTAAAGGATATAGTAAAGATTTTATATCATGTGATCATACTGTATAGTAGAGGATATAGTAAAGATTTTATATCATGTGATTATACTGTATAGTAAAGTAAAGGATATAGTGAAGGTTTGATATCATGTGATTATACTGTATAGTAGAGGATATAGTAAAGATTTTATATCATGTGATTATACTGTATAGTAGAGGATATAGTAAAGATTTTATATCATGTGATTATACTGTATAGTAAAGTAAAGGATATAGTAAAGATTTTATATCATGTGATTATACTGTATAGTAGAGGATATAGTAAAGATTTTATATCATGTGATTATACTGTATAGTAGAGGATATAGTAAAGATTTAATATCATGTGATTATACTGTATAGTAGAGGATATAGTAAAGATTTTATGTCATGTGATTATACTGTATAGTAAAGTAAAGGATATAGTAAAGATTTTATATCATGTGATCATACTGTATAGTAGAGGATATAGTAAAGATTTTATATCATGTGATTATACTGTATAGTAGAGGATATAGTAAAGATTTAATATCATGTGATTATACTGTATAGTAGAGGATATAGTAAAGATTTTATATCATGTGATTATACTGTATAGTAAAATAAAGGATATAGTGAAGGTTTGATATCATGTGATTATACTGTATAGTAAAGTAAAGGATATAGTAAAGATTTTATATCATGTGATTATACTGTATAGTAGAGGATATAGTAAAGATTTTATATCATGTGATTATACTGTATAGTAGAGGATATAGTAAAGATTTTATATCATGTGATTATACTGTATAGTAAAGTAAAGGATATAGTAAAGATTTTATATCATGTGATTATACTGTATAGTACAGGATATAGTAAAGATTTTATATCATGTGATTATACTGTATCGTAAAGTAAAGGATATAGTGAAGGTTTGATATCATGTGATTATACTGTATAGTAAAGTAAAGGATATAGTGAAGGTTTGATATCATGTGATTATACTGTATAGTAGAGGATATAGTAAAGATTCTATATCATGTGATTATACTGTATAGTAAAGTAAAGGATATAGTGAAGGTTTGATATCATGTGATTATACTGTATAGTAAAGTAAAGGATATAGTGAAGGTTTGATATCATGTGATTATACTGTATAGTAAAGTAAAGGATATAGTAAAGATTTTATATCATGTGATTATACTGTATAGTAGAGGATATAGTAAAGATTTTATATCGTGTGATTATACTGTATAGTAAAGTAAAGGATATAGTAAAGATTTTATATCATGTGATTATACTGTGTAGTAAAGTAAAGGATATAGTAAAGATTTTATATCATGTGATTATACTGTATAGTAAAGTAAAGGATATAGTAAAGATTTTATATCATGTGATTATACTGTATAGTAGAGGATATAGTAAAGATTTTATATCATGTGATTATACTGTATAGTAAAGTAAAGGATATAGTAAAGATTTTATATCATGTGATTATACTGTATAGTAGAGGATATAGTAAAGATTTAATATCATGTGATTATACTGTATAGTAAAGTAAAGGATATAGTAAAGATTTTATATCATGTGATTATACTGTGTAGTAGAGGATATAGTAAAGATTTTATATCATGTGATTATACTGTATAGTAAAGTAAAGGATATAGTAAAGATTTTATATCATGTGATTATACTGTATAGTACAGGATATAGTAAAGATTTTATATCATGTGATTATACTGTATAGTAAAGTAAAGGATATAGTGAAGGTTTGATATCATGTGATTATACTGTATAGTAAAGTAAAGGATATAGTGAAGGTTTGATATCATGTGATTATACTGTATAGTAGAGGATATAGTAAAGATTCTATATCATGTGATTATACTGTATAGTAAAGTAAAGGATATAGTGAAGGTTTGATATCATGTGATTATACTGTATAGTAAAGTAAAGGATATAGTGAAGGTTTGATATCACGTGGATATATCGTAAAGTAAAGGATATAGTAAAGATTTTATATTATGTGATTATAATGTATAATAAAGTAAAGGATATAATAAAGGTTTGATATCATGTGATTATACTGTATAGTAGAGGATATAGTAAAGATTCTATATCATGTGATTATACTGTATAGTAAAGTAAAGGATATATTGAAGGTTTGATATCATGTGATTATACTGTATAGTAAAGTAAAGGATATAGTAAAGATTTTATATCATGTGATTATACTGTATAGTAGAGGATATAGTAAAGATTTTATATCATGTGATTATACTGTATAGTAAAGTAAAGGATATAGTAAAGATTTTATATCATGTGATTATACTGTATAGTAGAGGATATAGTAAAGATTTTATATCATGTGATTATACTGTATAGTAGAGGATATAGTAAAGATTTTATATCATGTGATTATACTGTATAGTAAAGTAAAGGATATAGTAAAGATTTTATATCATGTGATTATACTGTATCGTAGAGGATATAATAAAGATTCTATATCATGTGATTATACTGTATAGTAAAGTAAAGGATATAGTAAAGATTTTATATCATGTGATTATACTGTATCGTAGAGGATATAGTAAAGATTCTATATCATGTGATTATACTGTATAGTAGAGGATATAGTAAAGATTCTATATCATGTGATTATACTGTATCGTAGAGGATATAGTAAAGATTCTATATCATGTGATTATACTGTATAGTAGAGGATATAGTAAAGATTTTATATCATGTGATTATACTGTATAGTAAAGTAAAGGATATAGTAAAGATTTTATATCATGTGATTATACTGTTTAGTAGAGGATATAGTAAAGATTTTATATCATGTGATTATACTGTATAGTAGAGGATATAGTAAAGATTTTATATCATGTGATTATACTGTATAGTAAAGTAAAGGATATAGTAAAGATTTTATATCATGTGATTATACTGTATAGTAGAGGATATAGTAAAGATTTTATATCATGTGATTATACTGTATAGTAGAGGATATAGTAAAGATTTTATATCATGTGATTATACTGTATAGTAAAGTAAAGGATATAGTAAAGATTTTATATCATGTGATTATACTGTATAGTAGAGGATATAGTAAAGATTTTATATCATGTGATTATACTGTATAGTAAAGTAAAGGATATAGTAAAGATTCTATATCATGTGATTATACTGTATAGTAGAGGATATAGTAAAGATTTTATATCATGTGATTATACTGTATCGTAGAGGATATAGTAAAGATTTTATATCATGTGATTATACTGTATAGTAGAGGATATAGTAAAGATTCTATATCATGTGATTATACTGTATAGTAGAGGATATAGTTAAGATTTTATATCATGTGATTATACTGTATAGTAGAGGATATAGTAAAGATTCTATATCATGTGATTATACTGTATAGTAGAGGATATAGTAAAGATTCTATATCATGTGATTATACTGTATCGTAGAGGATATAGTAAAGATTCTATATCATGTGATTATACTGTATAGTAAAGGATATAGTAAAGATTCTATATCATGTGATTATACTGTATAGTAGAGGATATAGTAAAGATTTTATATCATGTGATTATACTGTATAGTAGAGGATATAGTAAAGATTTTATATCATGTGATTATACTGTATAGTAAAGTAAAGGATATAGTAAAGATTTTATATCATGTGATTATACTGTTTAGTAGAGGATATAGTAAAGATTTTATATCATGTGATTATACTGTATAGTAGAGGATATAGTAAAGATTTTATATCATGTGATTATACTGTATAGTAAAGGATATAGTAAAGATTCTATATCATGTGATTATACTGTATAGTAGAGGATATAGTAAAGATTTTATATCATGTGATTATACTGTATAGTAGAGGATATAGTAAAGATTCTATATCATGTGATTATACTGTATCGTAGAGGATATAGTAAAGATTCTATATCATGTGATTATACTGTATAGTAAAGTAAAGGATATCGTAAAGATTTTATATCATGTGATTATACTGTTTAGTAGAGGATATAGTAAAGATTTTATATCATGTGATTATACTGTTTAGTAGAGGATATAGTAAAGATTTTATATCATGTGATTATACTGTATAGTAGAGGATATAGTAAAGATTTTATATCATGTGATTATACTGTATAGTAAAGTAAAGGATATAGTAAAGATTTTATATCATGTGATTATACTGTTTAGTAGAGGATATAGTAAAGATTTTATATCATGTGATTATACTGTATAGTAGAGGATATAGTAAAGATTTTATATCATGTGATTATACTGTATAGTAAAGTAAAGGATATAGTAAAGATTTTATATCATGTGATTATACTGTATAGTAGAGGATATAGTAAAGATTTTATATCATGTGATTATACTGTATAGTAGAGGATATAGTAAAGATTTTATATCATGTGATTATACTGTATAGTAAAGTAAAGGATATAGTAAAGATTTTATATCATGTGATTATACTGTATAGTAAAGTAAAGGATATAGTAAAGATTTTATATTATGTGATTATACTGTATAATAAAGTAAAGGATATAGTAAAGATTTTATATTATGTGATTATACTGTATAATAAAGTAAAGGAGATAGTAAAGATTTTATATCATGCGATTATACTGTGTAGTAAAGTAAAGGATATAGTAAAGATTTTATATCATGTGATTATACTGTATAGTAAAGTAAAGGATATAGTAAAGGTTTGATATCATGTGGATATATCGTAAAGTAAAGGATATAGTAAAGATTTTATATTATGTGATTATACTGTATAATAAAGTAAAGGATATAGTAAAGATTTTATATTATGTGATTATACTGTATAATAAAGTAAAGGAGATAGTAAAGATTTTATATCATGTGATTATACTGTATAGTAAAGTAAAGGATATAGTGAAGGTTTGATATCATGTGATTATACTGTATAGTAGAGGATATAGTAAAGATTTTATATCATGTGATTATACTGTATTGTAGAGGATATAGTAAAGATTTTATATCATGTGATTATACTGTATAGTAAAGTAAAGGATATAGTGAAGGTTTGATATCATGTGATTATACTGTGTAGTAAAGTAAAGGATATAGTGAAGGTTTGATATCACGTGGATATATCGTAAAGTAAAGGATATAGTAAAGATTTTATATTATGTGATTATAATGTATAATAAAGTAAAGGATATAATAAAGGTTTGATATCATGTGATTATACTGTATAGTAGAGGATATAGTAAAGATTTTATATCATGTGATTATACTGTATTGTAGAGGATATAGTAAAGATTTTATATCATGTGATTATACTGTATAGTAAAGTAAAGGATATAGTGAAGGTTTGATATCATGTGATTATACTGTGTAGTAAAGTAAAGGATATAGTGAAGGTTTGATATCACGTGGATATATCGTAAAGTAAAGGATATAGTAAAGATTTTATATTATGTGATTATAATGTATAATAAAGTAAAGGATATAATAAAGGTTTGATATCATGTGATTATACTGTATAGTAAAGTAAAGGATATAGTAAAGATTTAATATCATGTGATATACAATAAAGTAAAGAATATATTGACGATGTGATATCTTTACAAATAAACAGAATATGTGCTATCATATGTTATATTGTAAAGTGAAAATATAGTGAAGATTTGATATCATGTGATATATGGTAAAGTGAAAATACAGTATATTGAAGATTTGATATCATGTGATATATAGTAAAGTGAAAATACAGTATATTGAAGATTTGATATCATGTGATATATAGTAAAGTGAAAATACAGTATACTGAAGATTTGATATCATGTGATATATAGTAAAGTGAAAATACAGTGTATTGAAGATTTGAAGCGTTTTTCTTTTACATCTCTAAAGTAACGATAGTCATGTAAAGATATTCCATAAGTCTTTCTTGTCTTATTCTTCTTTAACTTGGGCATTTTAATCTCATGATTGTTTGACATTGTACTTTTACCCCCCTTCATGCAGGTCCTCACTACACAGTACGGCTTGGGGACAAATTTGTGGATTATCATGAAGACTTCCGACTCTTTTTAGCCACCAGGAACCCCAGTCCCAAACTCTCACCCACTGAAGCATCACTTGTTACAGCAGTTAATTTCACCACCACTCGGTCTGGGCTATGTAATCAGGTAGCCACACCATCACCCTCAATGAGCAATATTGTTGTTATTTTTAGCCACGTCGCAGACGCTGCTAATAGAGTGCCCTCTGCTGTTGTTGTTGTTGTTCTTCTTCTTGTTCTTGTTCTTGCAGAGAAGACAAAACCTCAAAGCTCCACCCATTCTGGGAACCATAGCTCCACCCATTGTGGGAGAGGCTTCATATAAACAAATATCCACCATTTTATTAACTCGCATAGCTTTGAGGCCTGTTTTGTAGGCCCGTGGTGTCTTCCTCTCTCACACAGTTTTATTTCAAATCAAATTCGATATATCATTTCATTTTTCACAGTCGCTAACATAGTTTTAGACTCGGTTGAAAAAAAACGGGAAGAAAATCCGATGAAAGTTGCCCTTTATAGAACGAAATGAATTCTCAAAGGCCTGTAACTTCAAGTCCATTGAGATTTTTTTTTTTTTTATCGCGGCATGGTCAGTCATACACCGCCCGAAATAACAGACGGGAAAATGCCGAGATATATATATTTTGTTTAAATGGTCAGTGGTCAGTCATACACCGCCCGAAATAACAGACGAGAAAATGCCGAGATATATTAAAAATTCGTCCATTTGATGACAATCGTCACGATGAAATATTTAATTTATACGTCGTCACAATAATGTGGAGAGAGGAGCATAGCTTCGTTCACGTGTCGCCACATACGGGAAATTGCCGAGATTTTTTTTTTTTTATCGCGGCATGGTCAGTCATACACCACCTGAAATAACAGACGGGAAAATGCCGAGATATATATATTTTGTTTAAATCGCGGCATGGTCAGTCATACACCGCCCGAAATAACAGATGGGAAAATGCCGAGATATATTAAAAATTCGTCCATTTGATGACAATCGTCACGATGAAATATTTAATTTATACGTCGTCACAATAATGTGGAGAGAGGAGCATAGCTTCGTTCACGTGTCGCCACATACGGGAAATTGCCGAGATTTTTTTTTTTTTATCGCGGCATGGTCAGTCATACACCGCCTGAAATAACAGACGGGAAAATGTCGAGATATATTAAAAATTCGTCCATTTGATGACAATCGTCACGATGAAATATTTAATTTATACGTCGTCACAATAATGTGGAGAGAGGAGCATAGCTTCGTTCACGTGTCGCCACACACGGGAAATTGCCGAGATATATTTTCACTTTGCACAAAAATAACATCAAGTAATCGAATCAATAGGAATGTCCTGTGCCTATAACATCGACGTTATAGGCACAGCTGCATCTAGGCATTGTGTAACATCGACGCGGCTTTTGTTTTAATTAAAACTTTTTGTACTTGTTTTCCACTTTTGTGCTGAGCATGAGCTTCCTAATATAACCACAGGCTTCCCCATGCCAATCTGAGCCTCTTGCACAGTGTCTTCTGGCTTCAGAGAGAATAGCATGAGATAATAGAAAGGATTAGATGTAAGAAAAAAGGCTGTTTGGCTCATCATGCCTGAGTCACTCATACTCATGTAATATAATTGCAGTTATGCAATCAACCTTTTGTTGCACTAACATTGCGATGAGCCAAATAATCTTCTGCATTTCAGTTTCCTTGTGTAACTTTGCAGCCAGTTGAATGCATGTGCATAAAGCTGGAAGGCATGAGCGTGTTGAGAGACAGGAGGCGATGGGAATGCTGTTCAAACCAAAGAAAATCATTCGTGATGCCAAGCAAATTGGAAAGAGAAGGCTCTGGAGCCTCCAAAATGATAACATCCACAGCATCACGGCTTGTCTTATGCTTGCTGTGCTTCTTGGCCCATCTCAGCTCTTAGCTCTGGCTCTTCTGCATGAGCGCCCAGAGATAGAGAAGCGGCGCACAGACCTACTCCAGCAAGAAGAGACGAACAAGGTGAAACTGGCATCTCTGGAGGAGACTTTGCTTCAGGTAAATCCATGAAAGATGTATTCCTCATTACTCCTTAGATTTATGAACCATTTCACATTTTCATCCTCAGCACTTTCTTCCCTTGGTAATTATTTTCCTTTAATCCTGAAGTAATTGTATACCAAGTTACCAAGCCATTATATACCAAGTCGGACTACTACAATTCGTTCTACTAGTATTTATTTAACGGCGCCAATTATTCCCACATCATGCGGTCGGTCAGGGGAGGTTTCTGCCCCCAAGTTTTTTTCCCGAACCAGTTGGCCTGGTCCCGCATTTAACTGAGAGTGGCAGGAATTTGTAATTTGAACAGGGCGATGGCGATAACTCGCCTACTCTTTGCAAAAGACACCATGGGATATTTAATATCCACAACATAATGCTAGCAGAGAAGACACCCGGCTTAACGCTCATCCGAGGGATGGCATACTTTATGATGCAGCACCCTAACTGCGAAGCACCAATTCCACAGTTTGTAATAATAATAATAATAATAATAATACATTTATTTTATATAGCGCTTTTCAAGAAGCCCAAAGACGCTTTGACAGAGTACAAAAAACAAGTGCAAAAAGACAAAAATCAATAGGTAAATAATCAAAGCAAAGTGAAGGAGAAGAGATAGTCAGGGGTTAAATGCTGTGGGTTAAATGTTGAATGCAGTGTTGAACAGGTGGGTCTTGAGTGATGTTTTGAATGTGGTGAGTGAGGAGGAGTCTCTGATGGTGTGAGGTATTGAGTTCCAGAGGGTGGGAGCAGCGATGGAGAAGGCCCTGTCCCCCCAGGATCTGAATTTGGTCCGCATGGGGGGGGGGGGGTCAGGAGGTTGGTACCAGCAGAGTGGAGGTTGCGGGTGGGAGTGTGTCTGGAGAGGAGGTCAGTCAGGTAGGATGGGGCCAGGTTATGGAGGGCTTTGTATGTCAGGAGGAGGATTTTGCACTGGATTCTCTGGGGGATGGGGAGCCAGTGAAGCTTATAAAGGACGGGGGTGATGTGGTCACGGGTCCGGGAATGGGTGAGTAGACGGGCAGCGGAGTTCTGAATGTATTGGAGTTTATTGGTGATTATTGAGGGTGAACCATAGAGGAGGCTGCTTCAGCAACCATAGAGGAGGCTTGTAGTCGGGCTGGGAATCAAAAGCCAGACTAGGTAGCTCAGCGGTAAGTGCCGTACCTCTGCACAGGACACGTTGGACACGTTAGCCGTTCGTCACCGAGTTCCTTTTAAGAATCTGTCCGTCTTGCAGAAATTGGCAACTGCTCGGGGCAACATCCTGGAAGATCAAGAGCTCATCGAGTCCCTGAATCAAACGAAAAGCAGCAGCAAGTCTGTGGAGCAGGCCCTCACTGAAGCAGCCCACCTGAAGGCTACTCTTCAGCAGGTGAGTAATGAAATACACGTCACTGTGCCGTGCAATTAGTCATAGGATGGTTTGAAATGGCAAACGTTTTCACTGTCCAGAGTAAGATATTTCAGGACCAGGGAGCTGTGATGTAATCCTCAGGCTGTAGATGTATTTGTGTTAAAATATATATATGTGCTATTCCCATTATATGTTTGAAGATTTAAATACAACTCTCACAGCAAAGGTTTCCTTTCAGGCATGGTCCCCTTTCCTGCCCCAAGTTTCCTTCTTTTTCCCCAATTGTCAAACAGGTCCTTTGTTATTTCTCTCATCATCAAGGCATGAATTCCTGTCAGGCAGCCATGTTTGTTGTACCAAAGAGAAAATGCGGCTCATTTTAGGTTTTCAGAGAAAATAACAACACTCCGGCCATTGTTCCCGAACCTTAGGAGCGAGATACTTACCTGCCACTGGCAGACAGCAGCAGTACCCTCTTCTTCCTCATCTCCGATCTCCCAAAACTGAATCCGGTATACCGCTTCAGCCTCACTGCATTCCTGCACCTCTTCCAACGTGCACTAAGGATAACACGTGTGAGTTGCACGCAACCTGTCGGAAGGCTGGCATATTCATTCATCATTCATTTTGTCCACCCATTGCATCGTGCACAATCATGCTTCGCTTTACTGTACCCCCATCTTCAAGTTAATTATAATATTGATTGTAAAATAATTTATCGTACATACATACTGTTGTGGTACCACCCGCGGGGAGCTGCCACAACGATGGCTATGTTTACCCTCGCCAGAGGAGAGGGTTTTGCATTCGAGTCCGTTTGTTTGTCTGTTTGTCTGTCTGTCTGTCTCGTTTGTCCGCACAGAATAAATATGATTTTCTCTGCAACCGTTGGTCCGATTGACAGGAAATTTTCACCATAGGTGCAACTCCACTTGTATAATTTTTTAATGACAATTATGACGTCATAGGTCACGTGGTTCGGCCGCCATCTTGGAAATACCGAAAAACTTTGCACCTCTATATCTCCGAAAGCGCTGAATAGAAAAAAATTGAGACATGGCTCATTGTAAAGAACTCACCATGGGGAATAAAATATGTTAATGATGATGTCATCGGTGCCTCCATTATGACGTCATAATTCGACAAGTACAAAACTTCATCCAATCAAGATGAAATTTCTTGTGCCATGTCGGCATAAACTGGTGGAGAAAAAAAATGATGACATCATCGGTCACGTGGTTCGGCCGCCATCTTGGAAAAACCGAAAAACGTTGCATCTCTATATCTCCGAAAGGGCTGAATAGAAAAAATTGAGACATGGCTCATTGTAAAGAACTCTCCATGAGGAATAAAAGATGTTACTGATGATGTAATACCTTACTGTTACTGATGTCAATCATGCCCAGATATAACACACACTGCCTCCATTATGACGCCATAATTCGACAAGTATAAAACTTCATCCGATCAAGATTAAATTTCTTGAGCATAATCTAGGAATAAATTAGTTTAGAAAAAAAAAATGATGACGTCATCTGTCACATGGTTCGGCCGCCATATTTGTTTTAACACAAAAGCCTTAAAAACCACTGAAAATACATCCTGGCGAGGGTTTGCCATCTCTGATTGCTCTTTTTCTTGTTGCTAACATGTTGTGGAGGCAGTAATTTCGGTATTTCCAAATCATGAACAGAAGTAATGACATATTACCGTACCTCTGTCCATGTTGTTATTTTTGGGGGTGGGGAGGGGGGGGGGGGTTGATCAATCATTTAAATTGGGTAAATCATTCTAGTAACGTGATAGTCACTTGAGCTCTTATATTGTATTTAAAGTCTTGTTTGCGTTCTTCTGACGTTCGACAATATAGTAGTAAAAGGATGATGTCCTGAATTGGCCTGAGTAAAGCCATGAAGTGACAGGCTTGTGCATTCTCTGTTGAACGTATGCAGTGTACGTCATTTCATTTTACGAATTTTCTATTTGATCAAGTCACTGCTATTATGCGCTTAGAAACATCGTTGCATGCAATGTTCTTTTGCTTGGTGCGGATGCAGGAGGAAACAGAAAACCACATTTCTGTTCTCAAATCAACCCTTCTCAACCTGGTTTACGAGCACGTTGCTCGTGCACTCTTCAAGGTGATGAGAATAATTATAACAGCTGCAATTTATTATTTCATTTTTTTAGTGATTATTCATAATTTCTATGATTATCGTAATTCAGCCGTTATGTGGTTGATTTGCACGATTTATTCAGCGAGGCAAAACAGACTTGCTACATCGGTGGCCTTCAACTAGGTAGGCCTAGAGGCCATTATTGTCAACATTACTGATTGTATAGAAGCCAGTGGGACTATGCTTGCATTTGATTGATTGGGACTGATGTTGGGTGGTATCAGGGCCGATGAGAGGGGCGAGGGCGGGGTCACTGCCCTCGTATTCGTTGAGGGGCCCGATCTTCTCCCGTAATTTTTTCCTCACAGTACGGTACAGCGAAACCCTTCATCGGCTCGTCCTCACTTTCTCATCGTTACATGATTGAAGAGTCACGGCTGGTCAAAGATCATCACGTTATGCTTTGTTTGAAGTACCACATTCTTGCGGGGTTGGCCAGGGAAAGTTTATCTCAAGTATTTCATGAATCGGTTGGTCAGGCAGGATGTTCGGCTAAGATTAGGGCAGGACTTTGTAATTTCATCAGTGTTCTGGCGATATAACACAT
The DNA here is from genome assembly GCF_964187855.1 of Myxine glutinosa. Classification (NCBI taxonomy): domain Eukaryota; kingdom Metazoa; phylum Chordata; class Myxini; order Myxiniformes; family Myxinidae; genus Myxine; species Myxine glutinosa. Next base: position 144,362,184 of record NC_136268.1, on the reverse strand, counting down.
CTACTTTTCGTGCCGGTGATATAACTCGTCTAAAGCTAGAAAAGCAAAAGTGGCAGCCGACGCACGGACAGACATGAACTTCAACTTCAATAATAATAGATTTGACATATGTGGGAAAATTACATGCCCAGATATGTCAATTTTCCCACATATGTGAATTAATTAGTTATAATAATAGTGTAAGGACTTTTTTTTTTTTTTTTTTTTTTTTTTTTGGATACTGAATCGAGGCTCGTGAAAGAGCTAACATTTACTTCACAAACAAATCAACCAGACAAACAAAATATATAAAAAGAGGGAGCGGAAAAACAAGATGGGGAGAGAAGGGGAAGCACACAAACACAACATTTGAGAGCAGGGAGGACTTTGTTATCCCTTTTACGCCGCACCTAGTGACCCGATGCCCACGGCACTAATGGATTTACGATCTACGAACCGCGCTCTTTGTTTATCACGTACAGACATACTCGAAAAATCTGAATTAGCCGACGTTGGGGCCCAAAAGCATCAGATTAACTGCCGATACGACGCCATCTTACGACGCCATCGTATTGGCGTCTGCTTGGCGAAGGCGAAGCAAGCCGTCCGCTGATTGGACAGGCGAAGGCGAAAGCAAGCCGTCCACTGAGTGGACAATCCAGAGCAGGCATTTGTGCCGGTGTCGGCGATCGTTGTTCATATACGCACTCTTCATTCTCATCTTTCTTCCTAACTCTTACTCGGACAAGCAAATCCCCTATGCCATCCTTAATGGTACACTCTATCCATACACCACATCCTCCCTTCCGTGGATGTTCCACGGGTTTCGGCTAGTTAGTTATAATCCTGTTCATTTATTTAATTATAATAGATTTGTTAATACTGTGGCGGTCCTGCAAAAACGTCATTCCCCAAAGCAACGGCAAACAACATACAGGTGCCCGAGTTAGTTATTTCCTCATTAACCCAAACTGAACTGGGTGATTTTGAGTTTTTCCTGACTGATCTCGGCCGTCAATGGTCCGATAACCTTGAACATTTGCACACGCATAGATCATCACGTAATGAACGCGATGGTAAAATTGTTTTTTTTTCATAATATGTTAATTTGTCAAATTATTACCTACTTCTACTGTTTCTATAATTATTCAGGATGTTTTAGACAACATGCTAAAACACCCAGAAGAAATTACAGGCCAATTAATTTACCCAATCAGTGTCCTAATGCATGCATGTAACCCTTCTTCGCATGTTTGTTGTACACAAACAAATGCAAATATTGCAGTTTTTTTAGGACATGTGACACTCTAATTGTCATGCGACACCTGAACGGTAAGTCCGATTTGGACGTATGTTTTTATCAAAATGTGCGCAAGACCCTAGCAAAAAAAATCCTGATAAGGAGAATTCAATATCTCCAGAGTTGTGAAAAAATTGTAGAAAGTGTCGAGGGGAGCCTTCCAGCCCCCCCCCCCCCCCCCCCTCCACCTTCCCCAGTCCAGTTAGGGTTAAATGTTTGCGCTCGGTGGCCACAGGTCCAGGAGGAATCGAGGCTCCCCCTTGTAGTAGAGAAATGGTGGGGGGAGGGATGAGGGAGTAGAGGGGTGGTCTCCGAGGTTGTTTGCCCTGGGGCCCATGCTGCCTAGCAACCCGAAGGACCTCAGAGTTATCTGTGACTGGCGGCCTGAGGACCAGAGGTCGGGTAAAGGTCCGAGGAGTTCCCTCGTGATAAACTCAGAACCCAGATCCTTAACAATATGTTGTAAGGTTAAACGAGCCATTACAAAATGGGTGGTGATATCGTCGGTCCGTTAACATTCAGCTTTTTTGCCTGTCTTCTTTTATTACTGGGCCAATTATTTTGAAATTGAATGCCAGGGATGACTGTCATAGCCACTCAGATCTATTATTTAACTTGCAGTTTTAATGGCTTTCCCATCAAAAAATATTGTTGTGGATCTCGAGCTCGTCGGCGTACTGAGGGGGGGGGTTAAGCCCTGCTCCCCCTCGAGCTTCGAGTCCACGAGGCCGCCACCCACACGACACTCGTGGGGGGCGGATTGCTAAGCAATTCCAGCCGCCGAACCCACAGCTAACGCGTGGAAGGGTTAACGGTCACGACCCGAGTACCTTCGACACACGCAGCCGTGAGAACGGGGACTGAACCTCGCACGAGTCACGCTGGTATTTAACGCCCGAGCGGTTTGTGCATCACGTAACTCATGCCGTTAACACTATGGAACCCGATCGAGCGGTTTTAATTCGTGCAATGCTCGGTCAATGGTGAAAAGACAATGACAGCCAGGTTGGAAACGAACCACAGGATTTATTCACACATGTACAGTATTCATAGAAAAGGGACACAGTGGAGAATCTTAACGGCCTTACTTACGTCCCCAGACAAGGGCCCTCAGACTCGTTCGGGGAAGGGGAGAAAGAGGGGAATGCGCTCAAAGCTCGGCCCCTCGTGCAGTTTGCCCGTACGGGCTCTTTTGGCGGATACCCCCAAGGATGTTTGCGGCAGGGACGTTGATCACAGTCATGCACGTAACAGGAATCCGAGGAGCATATTTCAAGGTCAGCGAGGCAGAGCGCACGTGCAGGGAGTCCAGGCAGAGAGGTCATCAGGGCAGAGAGAGAGAGAGAGAGAGAGAGAGAGAGAGAGAGAGAGAGACCAGGGGTCCGGGCCGGGTTTTATAGCCCCCCCGGAGCCCCACTCGAATGTTCCACGGGCCTCCACTGGCCGCCGGGGGTCACGTATCGTGACAGCCCCTTATTGGTCGCCCCCGGCCACTCCCTTGAGCCTCCATTGGCTGTAACTTACTGGCCACTCCCTTTAGCTCTCATTGGCTGTAACTTACTGGCCACTCCCCTTAGCTCCCATTGGCTGTTCGCTGCTTACCGGCCACACCCTCCAGCTCCTCCCTCGGGCGTGCTAGACTTGTCCTAGGCCCATGACACAGCACTTCTGGCTGCAATGAGGCCTACCATTACTCTACCTGCCTCAACGCATACTAACACTGGGAAGGAGACTGTACTTCACATTTAATAAGAAATAACTAACTAAGCGAGGCTACATGTTGTGGTGTAACTAACTATAGGGGGGTTGCCTTTATTTACAAAACGCAACAATATATATAGAGAACGTAGTGAGCGTTGTGTAGCAATGTTGATATCCCATGGGCCACGAGTGGAGTATTTCCATGGAAGTATTATGTGTACCAGAAAGTAATGTCGTTTTTCGAAGATGAATACACAGCTTAAAAAACAGCATTACTTTCCAGTACCACGCAATACTTCACGAACGATAGCGAGTTAAATGCAGAAAAAATACTCGACGAGTTACCCATCTGATTTCAATAGTAGTACACAATGCTAGTTAGGGTTTATATTTATGCCATGATCCCTCAAATTCGATGTTTTTGGATGAAAAACAGCTCGGATCTTCAGCACAAAACTTGCTCAATTGATGACGTCACAATAGTGATTGCATACTCCAAGATAGCCACCTCAGTTTACCCGTGCTGCTTTAGGAAATGACCGGCATGTGCATTCTAATATTGCATTATTATATTATATAGAATTCCATACATGGATGTATGTATGTATGTATGTATGTATATATATATATTATATCCAGTATACTGCTTCAGGTATACCGGATATATAATATATTTATTACATATCCGGTATACTCCATTAAATATATATATATATATATATATATATATGTGTATGTATATATATATATATATATATATATATATATATATATATATATATATATATATATATATATATATATATATATATATATATATATATGTGTATGTATATATATATATATATATTGTTGCGAATATGGAATTTGGCCTCCATATCCGCTTGTAAATATTCCCCTATTTTCTCCAATACTCCCCAACTTTCCCCAATCCCCCATTCCCTAGTCCCATTGCATGTAAATAACAATCAGTAGAGCCGACCTTCCCCTTATTCCCCCATTAAATGTCGTGCCCAGGTCCACCGCACCACACGTAGCCAACTTTCGGACATCTTCCTAGTTATTCTTAATCTATGTCAGTTAAGGCCTCGTTTCCATTAATTATGACTCTTCGTTGCACCAGAATGTGATTATATGGCATCAGTAGTGAGTTTAGGACCTTTCCCATACCTCCTCCCATCTTCTTCCCCAAACAACAACAATAACAACAACTACAACAACAATTACAACAACAACAGAGGGGATGGCGGCGGAGCGGGGGAGGATGCGTCCTCACACCGGCTCGATTAGCTCCAGACCATGCGCTCCACGGGGTTACCCCGAAGGGGCTGGCTGTCAGCTCCTCGTCGGGGGCGGAGCCAGTAACCCCCCCCGCACGCACCCAATGAGAAGCAACGTGCCGATTCCACGAGGCGGAGCTAACGAGCCGAGGGCGTGTCACTCCCCGCCGGATATACGCGGCCACGCGCCGGATGTGACGTCAGATTCGCCCCCAGCTGGAGAAAGACGGACCTGCGAGCGATGAAACAGATGCGCCTGAGTTTGGAGAGGCCTGAGAAAGAACGTCACCTCTGAGCGCTGCGACGAGACCTCCCCGCATCTCTGGACCGAACCGTGTACCCTGCTTTGAGCCAAGAGTGCACCTTGAGCCATCGCTATCTGCCTTTCCTAGCCATCAAACCCCGTGTGAGTCAGCGTTGTCCCGTTTATCTGTCGTCTGTCTAGGGTTAATATAAGAGTGTGTCTAAGTGCCTGTCTTTCTATGCTGTCCCTCTTGTAGTTGTAATCTAACCTTCCGCCTTAATATAACCTCCTCCGGAGGTCTTGAGAACTGAACCCCTGGTGTCGTATTGTGTCATTATAACCCAGCCGGGTGTCTTCTTTTTCTTATTGAGCCAGCGTAGCGCGACTTCGTCAACGTCGAGTATAGTCGGGTAATTTGTGCGGACACGACGGCCATTCCGCTCGGCCCACCTTAACATCAAAGTCGTGTCTGTAACAATTGGTGTCGAGGAGTGGAATTCGAACCCGGGACTAAATTTATTAGGCCCAAATTTTGGGAGGGAAAATCGATTCGGAGCGCGTACTGCGCTCGACGAAATTATAACGAAAAAAAAAATTGGATTTGTTTTACGAAACTCGAATTTTGCAAGTCGCGCTATGGCGGATCAAGACAGCTGGGGTCCGGTAAAGGAGAGTGAGGTAGGGTCGATCCAGGACCAAAATGAGGGACAGGAGGAGAGCGAAGCAGTGAGGGCGGCAGGTTCGCAAAATAGCGCCGTCACGCACGAAGAAGCGGGCGCGCAAAATGGCGCCTCGCTGGTCACCGTGCCCGCGACCGAAGTAGCGCCGCTGGGAAGATTGGAACTTTTTTTTATACAAATGACGGCCCTTATGGAAAAGAATAGTGAGCGATTGGAAAACCAAATGGGGGTAATGGGGAACCGGATGGATGCTCAGAGTGAGCAATTGGGGGTAATGAGGGACGAAGCGAGGGCTCGGAGTGAGCAATTGGGGGTAATGAGGGACGAAGCGAGGGCTCGGAGTGAGCAATTGGGGGTAATGAGGGACGAAGCGAGGGGTACCAGTGAGGGGTTAGACAATAATTTTGAGGAGTTAGACAAGAAATTTGGGAAGATAGACAATAATTTTGAGGGGTTAGACAACGGGATAAAAGAAGTGAAAAATGGGTTAATGGGGGTAGAAAATAGAATGGCTGCCCAGGAGAATCAGATAGAGGGAGTGAAAAATGGGTTAGAGGGGTTAGAAAACAGTATGGAAGGCAAATTGAGGGACATGAGGGACCAAGCGGAAAGGGAAGTTAAACAAATGGAGCAGCAGATAGAGGGGGTCAGAATGGGGGTAGAAACCAAACTGGATGCTCACAGGGAGGAAATGGAGCAGATGAGGGTGGCATCTGGGCAGGAGATGCAAGTGATGGGAGAAGAGATCAGAAGAGGAGTGAGTGAGGAGGTCGGAGGAGTGCGCGAGGAGGTGAGGCACTGTGAGGAGCACATGGAGAAGGAGGTGAGAAAGGGGACTGTAAAGTTACAAGGGGGCATAGAGGACCTGACGCAGGAGGTGGAGCAGCTGATGGTGGGACAGACGGAGTTAGTGGAGCAGGTTCAAAGGAACACTGCGGTATTAGGAGGTTTAAAAGCGACACAGAGAGAACTAAAAGATGACTTGGTGGCGACGAAGAGGGAATGTCAGGTGGTACGTGAGGGACTGACAACGAGGTTGGACGAGGTGATAGAGGTAATGGAGACGAAGGACCGGCAGGTGAGGACGCGCATGGAAACGGCTGGATGTGTGAGCAAGGAACGGGCTGCGGGATGTAAGCATGCAGGTGAAGCATCGACGTTAGACGGGGAAGAGTTTAGAACGACTTATAGCCGAATCGGGCCCTCGGTGCGTGCTGGGCCTCGCTTTGAACGGCCGCGTCCGTGCTCCACCAGGCGGAGCGGGCGGCAGGATAGGAAGGGTCGTCATGGCGACCACTTTTTGGTGAGGCATTCCGGCAGGCCGAGATCGAGCCATGGGATGGCTCCGTGCCGAGATGGTGCGTGGGATCTCGGGCCGGGTAAACCTCCTTCCCTGCACCGAAGGCAGGATGCAGCCAGCCACTGGCACAGAACAACCAGCATCCATTGCTTGGCTTTACGAAGCCGGGCTTTGGACAGGGATTGGCGCACCGAGAGTACCTAATAAGTAGACGGGTGATGGTGATAGTGATAGTAGTGATTTGATACAAAATTTAGAAAAGTGAATAGAATTGGCACTAAATGGAAAATTTTTGATTGTTGGATTTGGACGAGCAAAATTGATAGTGAAAGACCCCCGATGTGGTGGGATGGCAAATCCACCATCCTTCCCATGTGGGGGGCAAATGCGCAATAGCTTATGGGGTGTATGGCAGTGAAAACTAGCCCGGGTGGGTTAGGATATTGTGTGTAGGGATCTAGCGAAGATTGACATTAGGTGACGTTAAGTTTAGTAAGTGACTGATACCTGTAGTGGGGACGCAGGTAGATTAGTATGGATGATAATGACGTGGGAGCGCAATAGTTTAAAGGGACGACTGGGAAGCGCAAGTTTCAGAAGGGAGTAGTTAGCTGAGATGATGCCGTGTGTGTGAGAATTGAACAGGTGTGATTGCACAGGTGTGCAACTGGACAGGTGTGTGGAGCAGTGTATGAGTAGTGAGTGTGTGGATCAGCGCGAATGCGCTTGGGGAGAGAAGGGTGCAGGTGGCACCAGGTGTGAGAGCACAGGTGTGCAGGTACAGGTGTGTGGAGAGAGTTGGAGTAAGTGGTACGGAGTGGTGCGAAGGTGTGGATGGGGGAAGAGTGGACCCCTTTCACGAGTACCCGGGGCGGGTAGTGTAAGTGTTAGGTAGAGGGTGCAGGTAAATTGTGGTTGGATATTGGCATTTGTGGTGCGGTTGCAGAATGGTGTTGTGAATGGGTGCATTAGTGTTGTGGAAATGGCTGGGCGTGTAGCCTGTTAGTGTGTGTAGTTGGTTGGGCACTCCACCACTGTGAGGATGTCGGCCAGGTGAGGCCGCAGGTGGGCTCTGGGAGCCGGTAGTTGTGAGTGGGTGCCTGAGGATCCCGGGTGTGGATCGGGCAGCCCAGTGCCAGAGAGGGCACGGAGTGGGGAGAGAGCCAGAGGGCCTTCCCCTGGTAGTTAGGTTAGGGTAAGGAGCAGGTAAGCTCGGAGGCAACTGCAGTGGTGGAGGTGTGCAGGTGGGTAGACCCACTGGGAGAGGTACACGTCGCAGCCCAGAAATTGTACGAGGGCACCGGGAGATGAATCGGGGGAGTGAGACCCCAAATTGAAAAGCACCACAGTTTGGCCAATGGGAATTGGTTTTTAGAACCCATAGTGTAAGAGGGCCAATGGTTGGGCCGGAGAAAGACCCCGGGTAGTGTAAAGTTGTTAAAGTCATTTAGGAAATAGTTAGGATTGATGAACCTGTCGCACCATACGCAGCCACTTACCTGTGGTGATGATGATGACTCCACACCTGTGTTTTCTTTGGTTGTGTTGCAGGAGATGAATTGCTGTGTGGATTGTGAGACGCATCACGACGTGGATGAGACATTGGGGTGATTCCATCTCTCCCTCCTTAGGAGGGACTGATGATGAATTGGTGATGGCAAATTTTGATGTGCAGTTGGAGATGGCAAATTTTGATGAGAGTTGAAAATGGCAAATTTGATTGGTTAGGAGGGAGAGAAGACGAATTTGGTTTATGGGAGGAACGGGGAAGACAGTAGGGATGTTTGTCGATTTGTAAAGTAGATGTTTATGGGTAGTGTTGTGTTTTGTGGATGCAGTAAGGGGTAAGGGAGGGGCCATGTAGGTTACCTGGTGGGGGGGGGCGTACGATAGGAACGTACCTGTCTCACCTGGTTCCCATGTGCCCCCAGTGTGCATCACCTTACATTGCGTGCACTTTTGCGCCCTTACCACCTTACTCACTTGTCTGCTTCTTTTGTCTCCCACCTCCGAGGATCTGGCTTTGGGGTAGAGAGAGAGGAGAGAGAGGTGCTGGCTGCGCAGTTGTGGGCCTGCACTTTCGCTGTTTGCTGCCGGGATCGATACACCATATGGACCGCAATGTTTGTGGCCACCCACAATGGACCGCAGTTCGTTTGCGGCCAAGCACCACCCGGGGATGGACCTATGGGTCAACGTGGCACCTATGCCATACAGGTGAACCACTAATAGTTAACACCAAGTGCACCACAAGAAGAGCAAGAGACACCTGCAGGGTTAGGGGTTGTCGAATTTATTTTGATTCCAATGAACAATGGTGACTGCACCGATTGGTGGTGGGGTGGTGCTTTTGATGCTGGGAAAGGGTGCTCTGCACGTTATTAAAGGCCGTCGGCCACAGAGCACTCGTGGGTTGGTGTATCGATGCTGGCAAGCGCGCTCTCTCTATGCATAACATCTGCATGTGTTCCTCCAAAGACAGGTCCTGGATCGTAGTGTAGATATCAGCGTAATCTTGTAAATAATGCTCCCTACCGGCTGTATGTGTAGTTTGCGAATTCTTTCCGGATTCGGTTATCCTGTGGGTGTGTTTCTGTGAGGAGAAGGGTGCAACGTCGCAGGGGGACATATTTACTCATTTGTGAATATCTGTAAAACTGTCGCACTCAAGGGTAGAGTTAATAGTAGAGGGAACTACATTGCGTGCCACACTAAAGTAGGTAAAAATTTATCGGGTCGGGACGCCCCGAGGGTAGAGAAGGGTGCAATGTTGCGAATATGGAATTTGGCCTCCATATCCGCTTGTAAATATTCCCCTATTTTCTCCAATACTCCCCAACTTTCCCCAATCCCCCATTCCCTAGTCCCATTGCATGTAAATAACAATCAGTAGAGCCGACCTTCCCCTTA